>NW_026623941.1:101663-108502 GCF_030028575.1 Malurus melanocephalus | reverse complement strand
CTTTCTGCTAAGCACAGCACTATAAACAGAGATCCTGTATTCTGCTGGCCTGGTCAGAGCTGGGAAAGGGGAACTGAGCCCCTGGAGTGGAGTAGGGGCTTCTCATGCGTGATTGCTCATTTGGAGGGGAGAAAAGGGAGGAACCCAAAAATCCTAAAGTCTTATGATTGCCAGAAAGTTTTGATGGTGTCTGAGRGTGTAATGAATCTTAAAAAACAACTCTTGGGTTGTTTTTTTTTAATATTTATTTATTTTGTTTGGTTGGTTGGTTTGGTTTTGGTGTTTTTTGGTTTTCTCTAGAATTCTTCTGAGATCCGTGGAAGTATTGTACAGGAATTTAAAAAAAGAAGTCCAAACCTGATCTTGCCAATTYTGAAAAATATAGACTGTCAGGGAAGTAGGGTTTGGGGAAATTGTGTTGGTTACGGGTCTTYTATTTCTTCCTGGCGCCATTGTGGGCTACAAGAGGGGAAGAAAAATCAGTGCAGTGCTGTGTTGCTCTTTTCCACAGCCACCCTGGGGGCTAAAGATTCACAGTGGGATGTGTGGATTTGTTCTCCAAAAACGAGACAAATGTGGCTGGGGAGAACAATAAGGCTACTGCTGTGGATTCAGAAGCTCTTAAAAATTACTTGTAATTTGAGATGCTCAACTTGAAGCAGCTTCAGGGAGACTGTCAGGGTTATTTTTGGGTCTGAATTGAGCACTGTGCACAGAGGCCCCTCCAGAGCTGCGAGGGGGTTCAAGCAGCTGGGCCATGTCCCAGTTGTCTGAATTTGAATGTCCATTTTGCAGCCTGGGTATAGTTTTTAAGACCTTTAATTGAAGGCTTGATGCTTTGGGGGGTGGGGGCTTTTTTGGGGGTATGTGTATGCTTAGTGTTTTTGTTTGTTTTGGTTTTGTTTGTTTTTGTTTTGGTTTTGTTTGTTTTTGTTTTGGTTTTGTTTGTTTTTGTTTCTATTGTGCTTTGTTTTTTCTTTCTGTTTCCTATTTCTGCTACATCTCTGAGGCTGCTCCCAAAAGTCGGTGGGGCTTCCTTGGAAATCCTGCTCTAGTTCCTATGGCAAACTGTGCTGTGTAAAACTTGTGAGGGGTTTGCCTGCTAAGAGAGATTGCTTGAGCAGTTTCTGTGCTGCCAGGTGTGTTACCTGCATGGGTATCTCCTGTGTCAATGGGGAAGAGGGGCTGTAATGTCATAAAAACCATTGATAATGAACAGGGAGAGTTCATTAAGCACAGCAGTGTTGTCTGGTTATTTGCTCTTTTTCTATCTTTTCGGGTCATATGCCACCTGTTTTAACAATAAATTTTACCTAAATGTGGCTTTGCTTGTCACATGTCATGTGATGGGGGCAACTCATGCAAGTTCTGAGCAACCATGAGGCACAAACATGTCCAGTGGAACTGTGTGTGGTGGTGGTCTGGTGGCTTCTGGCAGCTTCTGAAGAATGGGATTCACCAAAGAACTCAGAATTGGAAAAAGGGAATTCTTTGGGATGTAATTTGCCTTCTGTGGTGTGCAACTGCTGCTCTCCTTGTAGTGGGACTTAGGTAACTGTCTTGTGAGCTGAGTCTTTAGAAGTCCTTGAACATAAAAGAAATGTGTGGTGCAGTGGAAGGTGCTGGAGATCCAGTGTGGTGCTGTTGGGTTGTGGCATCAGCAGTATCATTGTGCCTCCCTTTTTACCAGTGTGCAGCACCTCTGGCTTCCTGGATCTGTGCTACTCTGCCCAAATTCATTCCAATCTCTGGAGCCAGGTGTGAAACTTTTGATACCTCTATCTCTCCATATTCAATCAGCTGCTTCTTTCTGCCAGGACTACAAATGTAAACCCATGTGTTTGGATGGAGAACTGACTGAGATGAAAGGCAGACAGAGTGCCTGTTTTCATCTGAAACAAGTCCATTTATCCTGGGCGTCCTGACTTTACTAATAGCAATGACCACAGAATGAATTGTGGGTTTTTTCCTTGTTCTTCTGTCCTGATTTAAAAGCATTAACATCAAACCACATGTGGGAGATGTTTCTTCTGCTTCTTGCACAAATCAGCTTTATAATGTAACTTAGATGCTTCAAAGTTGCAGAGCCTTTTAAATTTAGGCCTTTGGTGGTTCAGTGGGTGATCTGCAGCTCTGATTTCTGTCCAAGGCAGCATTGCTGTCCTTCAGCTTTCTTCTTCATAGTGGGGATTAATGGAGCAATGAGGGGCTGTCTGGCAGGACCAGGAACTGGTGTAATTGCTCGTTTTTATGGAGATGTTAAATGTTAACTTCGTTGCCATTAATTGAAGATTGACCCCCTTGGATCCTTTTAGTTTGTAGAAATAACTGTCCAGGCAGATCTGGAAGCTCTGGAGATGAGCATGGGAAGGATCATTCCCCACTATGGAGTGGTGGGAGCTTCTCAGTGCCCTCCCTCTTCTTCGTACTGTACTCCCCTGGCAGGGGCAGGGTTGGGAGGAAAAAGCAAGAAGTTTCTTGTTAATGTGCAGTGATTTTGTTCTTCCATAGGTGGCTTTGCAATCGTGTTCCTAGTGAGGACAAGCAATGGGGTGAAATGTGCCCTGAAGAGGATGTACGTCAATAACGAGTACGACCTGCAGGTCTGCAAGAGAGAAATCCAGATCATGGTGAGCTGCCACTCTGTTCTGGGGCCCCAAACTGGGGTGCAGTGGGGTGGGAGCCTGCTTGCCTTCTGCCTGTCAACTCTGGGGCWTCAGCTCACAAACTGTGTTTTGGCTTTTGTGTGGAAAGACCTGAYTCCTGGAGTTACGTGACTGTGTGAAAATCTGGTACTGAGCTATTTTGAAAGTAAACAGTTCTAGTGGACAAAGAAAACCTGGTACATGAAAAAAACAGGGAGTTTCAGGAAAATGAGGGGAGGACTGTGTGGCTTAATGGGAAAAGGAAGGGCTAAAGAGGCACCCATGCTGATGTGGGTGTTGGAATTCAAAATCTCACARTCTTCAGCTGAGAGCTCCCAAGTCTTCAGCCTTTTAAACTTGGTCAGAAAAGGTGGATGATTCTGATGTCTCTGAACTGAAATCAGTGCATGAATGGCAGACCTCCATCCTGAGATAAAATCTGTATTGCAACAGCTTCTAATCCTTTGGCCTGGGATGAGGGTTATCTCTGCATTGATGAGGTTGGTAGATTGAAACAGTATTTGTGAGGTAGTTGCTGCAAGGGCTTTTGAAATGTAAARTATTTGTATAAGCTCTGGGATGTTTCTCTAGATTATTGGACACAAAGATTTATATGATGGGATAGCTATTTTTAATATCTGTTTTAAACTTATCTTCTCTAAACAATTACAAAATGGAGATGATCCAAATAGATTTGCCTAATCTTGTTTGCAGCATGCTAAACATGGGAAGTGCCACTTTTGAAGTTGTATTCAAAGATCTGATGAACATTTAGAGCAGCTGCCAGGTGGGGAAGGAAACACAAAATCCTCATTTTGTGAGTTTACCACACAAGGTACAGGTTTGGGGTAGATGATCTTCCTATSAGAAACTCTTACCTGTAGCAATTCTGGGTGTGATTTTTGAAATAGCTTTTAATTAGGTTAATAGCTTTAAAGTGAACTGCTGTAGTTTGTGATAGCAAAGGGAAGCTTTGAGCTTGTTTTGGCATCCCTGTGGCTACGTGGGAAAAGGTGAGATTAGATCTTAATCAAAGCTTTAGCTGTGCTCACAAAGCTTGTTTACTTGGGTTTCACTTGCTGCTGCTTTCTCATCTCCATGTCTTCAGTGCCTTTGGAACAGTGGCTCACTGGAAAGTAAGGGTGAGGAGTGTCCTTCTTACCTGGCAGGTCTGCCTGCTCCCAGGCTGGATCTTATCCCAGGCACTTGTCTGTGGCCTGAAGAACCAGTGCATCCCTAAAAGGAAATGTTTACTTCTTTCACAGTTCTTCTGCAATAAGATGATTTTACACATGAATAAAGTTTTTGCAGCCCTACAGTGTTACAGCAGAATGTGCCCTGCAGAACCTTGRTTTCCTTTACTGGTGAAGCTGAACATCAAACTGGGTTGGCTGTCACAGCTGGGATTGTGTGTGAWACTGTCAGTCCCAAAGAAACAATTCTTCCCTGCATTTTAGCCTGTGTCCCCATGGCAGGACGTTGGAATTTGATGGATCTGTAAGGCCCCTTCCAACCCAAACCAGTCTGTTKAATCCATCRAGCTACTTAAGACACTTCTAAAAGGAAGGTTAAAATTCTTTTTTTTGTATAAGTGGGTTTTTTTTAACATGTGAAAATTTGAGATGTGTTTTGTCAGCAGAAGAGTTGGAAGGAGATGAGACAAGTAAGGCCAACATGTACTGCATGGCCTCCACCACCATCTGCCCTGTCCTCCCTCTGSTAGAAGGGGAGCAGCTCCTGGTGCTTGGCCAAGCCCACCTTGGGGAATGTGCCAAAATMTGGGCCATTCCTGAACAAGTTAATTCTATGGGTTGGCTGCAGTTTGTCTCAGATCCTTCTGGAAGGAAAACAGGTAGAGACAGAGCTCAGGTTCACTCAAGCTCTGTGTGATGATTAATCCCAAGTGACAGAAGCTTGTGCAGTGTGGGGGAACTGGATGAAAACGTTGCTCAGTCTGCATGGCTGGTCCATGGTGTGAATTTGTCTTGCAGMGGGATCTGTCTGGCCACAAGAACATTGTGGGGTACATCGACTCCAGTATCAACTCTGTCAGCAGCGGGGACGTGTGGGAAGTGCTGATCCTCATGGACTTCTGCCGGGGTGAGTGAGGGCTCGGCGTGGTGGGCATGGCTGGGTTTGTTCTGTGCTTGCAGGCAACTTGCACAACATCTTCCTTTGGAGAAAAAGAGGTGTTCCTGAGTAGCCAGGAAACTGTTCTGAGCAAAGCAAAGCCAGCACTAGGGGTGAAGAAGCAGATGACACATGAGGCTCTGTTGACTCTGCTRATGGGATTGGTACCATCTTTGCTACTAACCAGGGTGGTCCTGGATCCCCTCTGTTATCAAGGAGAACCGTTAAATGCATCTTGCTGTTGTCTGTAGAATGTTCCACACAAGAAGAGGATCCTCTAAAGCTGCCACAAATGTAATTTTTTTTCACTTTAGTCTCATTGCAAGCCTTGTTCCACATCAGTCTGGCTTGAGATTGTTCTGGAAGAAACATGAAATGGATAATGGGAAGCCAAAAAGCATTCCTCTTCCCTCTGACCTTTTTGCTTGGCTGTCTGTAGTCAGACAGGCTCTTCCAGCTGTCCTAAAACGTTGATCTTGGTGGTTGGGATGTGGTGTTTGGAACATGACGTATGTGCTGGGCTCAAATGCCTCTTACAGGAAGAGTATGTAGCAAAAATGATGTTTTGGCCAGGTGATTTCAGAAGCCTGTGGCTGGTTTGGATGGTGGCAGCCAATGGAAATAGGTGTTTTGGGGCCTTTCTGGTTTCAAACTCAAATACATTGTAGTAAGAGCATGAGGATGTGTGTAAACATGCACAGTGCAGTTTTCTGTTCTGACGTGTCCTTCTTGCTGCTTTGGTTTGGTGCAGGAATCKTGACTGTCCTGCTCTGGGTTTGTTTGCTGCTGAAAGGAAGAGCTTTGTGTGCAGTTTTGCTGAAGGAATCACTCCATGAGCTCTCTTTAGGCTCAAACCTAAACACGAGAAGAGCTGTTTTAGCATAGGCCTGGCAGTGCTGGTAAATCCCTGCTCAGCTCTCCGTGTGTAGAGCTCACTGTGGAGGGAGGTACAAACCTGAGCTGTTCAGATGCACCTCCCCGCTAGCTACATCACCCAAATTTTGGGCTGATGAAGTAAAATGCATCTTTCTAAGGAGTTTCCTTCCATCTGAAAGGAGAAGAGCTGCAAGGTGGCATTTCTCACGTGGCTCTTACCAGATATTGTGCTGAGCACACRCCCAGTCTCTGTCTGCAACATTCCCACTGCAGTGGTTATTATACACTGATTTTCCCTTGTTACTTTCCTTTTGTGGCCAACAGTTTCCAAAGCAAATCAGTGCCTTTGTGTACAGAACTGCATTCATTTTGAGTGTAAAATGTTCACAGCTGTAGTATTTGTTAAACTGAGCTTTTTTTTCCTACCATGGAAGTTTTTCCAGCACTTGATGTGGAATGATACCATAATGCTTCACCAGAGCTTCAGAAAGGAGTTTTTCTCTGTCTGTCTAGGGTGTTTTAAGGAGAAAAGAGCCTCTGGATTGTTTTGGAAAGGCCTTGACAGCAACAAAACCTCAAAGCTGAGACAAATTCAGGATTTGTTAATGAAAACTTGCTTTTGTTTGTCCAGAGTTTCCCTTGTTACAGATGGATTTTTAATTTCTTTGCCAGTTGCCAACTTTAGCSAAACCACTTGTGTGTGGGTTTTCTGAGTGTCTCCCTTCCTCCCTCCTCTTGCTTATATATGGCAAGCTCTYCTGTGGACTGTGGGTGCCCCAAATTCAGCCTTTCATTCCTCTAGTCAGACAAAGTAAGTCCTATTTGGAAGAAAAAAAAGCAAATTATATGGTTTAGTCAAAATTACTTGAGTGCTGGTACAGCCAGGGCAAGGTGAGCTGTAGAAACTGATGTGAAGCTTTGCTCACAGCCCAGGTGAGCTGTAACACCTGCCCACAGGTTATGCAAAGCCCTGGGATGTAGGGGAATGAAACAAGCTGAGAAAGCAGATTGTGAAAAGCCTCCAGGGAAGGTTTGTTGTGAATTTAATTTGAACTCCTYGTGCACTGACTGTGGGGCCCCAGTTTGAGGAGCAGCCCAGGATCAGGAGTGTCAGGGGGGCTGGATTTGGGGTGGCCAGAGCTCTGTGTGCTTGCTGTGATTTGGGATGGCTGGAGCTCCCATGTGTCC
>NW_026623941.1:67826-101334 GCF_030028575.1 Malurus melanocephalus | reverse complement strand
TTTTGTTTTTTACTGTTGTAGTGAAATGATGTGTTGAATGTGGATTTTAATGATGTGAYTGCTGTGCTTCTGTCCCTGCCAGGGGGGCAGGTKGTGAACCTGATGAACCAACGCCTGCAGACTGGCTTCACTGAGAGCGAGGTGCTGCAGATCTTCTGTGACACCTGCGAGGCCGTGGCCAGGCTGCACCAGTGCAAGACTCCCATCATCCACAGGGATCTCAAGGTGAGCTGTGGCTGCAGGGGTGCAGCAGGGAGGGTGCATTCTCCTTGCCGTGTCTGCCCACACCCCAGTGCTGTGCTTCTCCTGCTGCTAATGAAGGAGTATGGACATAAATACACCTCTCTGCTGGAAGATAAAAAAAGAAATGAGTCTCTCATTGCTACTTACCATATGTTTGCCAKCTATAGATGTACTGAAACACAAATGTTTGTGAATAATTGTGGCTCGTGCACGTGCCAGAATGTACCTGATGAATTATTCACAGTGACCTGAAAGACTGCTGATTTAAGGTAGCTTACACAAAGTTTGCTGTGACGTTGTTTCCTGGACCCAGATTAAAAGGAGCCCTCCAGAAATGTTTGCCTTGGGGCAGGAATCCTTTTGGAAGTGGAATCTGGAGCTCTGACCATGAAAGTGTATTGTAAAACTCTCTGTGCTTAGCTGGGAACAGAGCTGGGCCAGCAGGGACAGCTCAGGAAAAATCCCATGCCTGTAATCAAGCAAACAAAAAGATGTTCCCTTTGCTCTCATCGAGCTCATAAAATGGCAGAATAAAATACTCAGCCAAGGAGGAGRCTGCCATGTGCATTTGAAATTCAGATGTGCTTTGTGGGGCAGGTTCTATTTTCAGAGCCCTCACAGATGTTTGTTTGTGCCACTRGCCATTATTTTATAGGAGCCAGAGATGTCACGTGTGCCAAGGAGTGCCAGGTAGAGCAGGGGAAAACATCCTCAGGGTTTGGTGTGCKCTGGCATGTTTGAAATGATGGTGATGCCACTGCTCAGTCGGTTTGGATATAGAAACAACTTGTGTGTCTCTTTCTAGGGAAAACAGGTGATCCCTTACCAATCTGAGACCTGGATTTAAAGCTGTGAAATCTGTGGGCAGCTTGCAGGAGTTCGGATAGGTCGGGAAAACTGGGCTGAGAGGATGAGGAACAGGACCCTCCCCAGCTGACATTAACCCTTGCCCTTCTTGGTGAATCCCTGAGGAGTTTAATGAAGAACAAACCCTGTGTATTGCAGGGAAATAAATCTGAGACATCTGTGCMGGATTAGTGAGTTGATCTGGAGTGTTCCTTGCCCTGAGTTGCAGCTGAAATGAGCTGTTAGGGGCTGGTGTCCAGCACATCGTTGCCTGCCTTRGTGAAGGGAGGTTTTGCAAGGCCTGATTTATTGTAGGCTGTGTCCAGAGTCAGAGTAGGCTCTTCTCTGCTTGAAGACATGTTTTGTGTTTGAGTAGTGTATTGTTTCTGCCATGGTGACCTCTGGGGATCTAAGTACTAAAACAGAATTAATATAATATTATAATAATAATAGAATAGACAGAATTAATAATATAATACATATTTTGACTTTGTGATAAAATGTAATACTGTGAGGGAGAGTTACAAAGCCAAGAGGGATTATGGGCCAGAGAAGTTCTGTACAAGTTGTGGGTGTAAGGAAGGACATCCATGGTGTAGGTATTTTCTTGGGGTGAATATAATGCTGCTGAAAAGGGGGCAGATGTTGCCTTTGCAGGCAGTTGTCTGGGGCTTGGARGCCTTTTTTGCCTTCCAGCTCTTTGATGTTGCTCTGGTGCTGGAGGTTCCTGYCCAGAGGGCTCTGCCAGCAGGAGGGATCCTGTGAATGAGCTTTCGGCCCTTTCACACAAGCGCAGCTGGAGGAGTTTCAGCGGCCCCTGGCTCTGGTTTTGAATTAACCCAAAGGCTTTGAGTAAAGCAGAGCAGCCTCCTGCTTGCTCAGTCCCCAGCAGGTGGGAAGTGACCAACAGCTGGGGACAGCAGCATCTTCACCCAGCATGTCTGTAGGCAAAAGGGGACATCTCCCTGTGAGTAAGGACCCAAAAAGATCCTGGGTGTGCTCAGCTGTCCCCTCCTTGGGCTGGTGGTTGGTTCAGGTCCTGTGTCATTGTCTGCTGTGCTGTACGGGCTGTGATGTTTAGTTTCATGTGCTTTGGTTGCCAGGTGTATATTGGTGCTTAATTTTCCAAAAATGAGGAAGYCCCTTGTGTGCTGCCTCTGCCCCASTTWGGACCCTGTGAGGCACTCAGCCTGCTGGCAATAGGTTTGCCTTGAGTGGTTACCTGTGCTTGTTCTTGCAGATATTTTCCTCACCCTCAGGGTTYAAGTACCACTGCTGTTGCAGGGCAGTCCCTAAGAAGTTTGTTTTTCTCCTCCTCTCTGAATAATAAGAACAATGCCTGTCTCTTTAGGGTGGGCCTTTTCACAGCAAAGAACAAATGRCCAAACCTTATGGCAACCCGTTATCATGTGCTTGCAAAGTCCCTGCTGCTGAGTCAGGGTCTGTATGAGAAATTAAACTTGTCAGACCCGAGAGGAGCAGGGTTTAGGGAGGTGGAGAGAGGGAAAAATCTGCCTAGGGCTGATGATAAAATGACACAACTACCCTACACCTGGTGGCAGTTGTTTGCATGACTTGTTTCGTGTTTAACCTTGTTTTTCCAGTCCCACATCCCTTAACTTGTGTGGTTCAAAGCACCAGTTTAGGACCAGCTTTGATTTCTGCAGGGAGAGGTCTMCTATTTCTATGAGTGATGCTTATGCTAGTCTGAACCCACCTGGTTGCAGGAGCAGGTGACTGGATGGCAGATGAGAAGATGATTTTTCCTGTAGCAGACACACAGCAGGACACACCCAGAAACTGTGTCAGTCAACCCTGAGGATGCTGTTGAGCCAAACYTCTTCTTTCCTTTCCCTACTTTCTGCAATGCCCAGGAGTTTGTGCTCTCAGGATGAGGGTGTAGTTTCTTATTCCTGTAGGAGCCCTCACAGTGTTACCCTGCTGTGCTGTTTCCATCTCTCTGCCTTCCATCAYTCTTTGTAATGCCAAGTCTTGCCCTGATGCCACCAACAAGCCTTTGCCTGGAATTTGTTTGGAGAGGTGTGATATGTCAAATTACTCAGTCCCCTCATAGTAAACCCTCGTGTTGKCCATGGCAGGAGTGTACCAAAATCAGTCAGTGCCACGTGGCATCCACTCTGTGCCATCAAACACTGCCTCAGCTTTCAAAGGTAAATMGTGAGCACTGCCAGGGGAGAGCAGGAAGTTGAAACATCTCTGAATTCAGAGACCTGACAGTGCTGGAAAGCAGCCAGGAAGTGTGTCCTGGTCATACATCCCTCCCAGATCACTGCCTGAGCTTAGGAATGACTGACCTTGAAGCCRTTGCTCTCAGGAGAGGGTCATGGGTGTAGAATCCATAACTAAAGAAAACCTCTGTCCTTATCCCTCCCCAGCATATCTGTGTAGTGGTTTTTATTACTTTAGTTCTGTCCTAGCAAAAAGAGTATTTATTTTGGAAAGACTGAAGCTAACTACACCCTGTAACCAGCAAAACTTAAGACAGCTCATCACCTCTTTTAAAGGCTTTTGTTGGGGGACTAAATCTTACTGTGTTGGGTGTGTCAAAGGCTGCAGCCAGTTCTCAGCAAGCTGGAGTGCAGCTTTCTGAGTGTTTGACCAGAAAAAGACACCTCCATACTCCTTTTAAAGACACTTTTCTTTGGTCTGGCAGTGGGTAGCAGTAATTTCTTTATTTTGCAGTTTATTTTTTCCTTCTCTTGGCATTTGCTGACCAAACCTCRTTGCTGAATAGTCCTGTGCTGATGTTTAACAAACCTTACAGGCTGTTTCAGTGAAAAATCACCTCAGATTTCTCAGCCAGATAAAGGGGGAGGACTCTTGGGGAAACGTTGGAGGAGTATTTGCTAGGAGCAGGGAATAACGCTGCCAGTGTTGATCTGCTGGGGAGAACATCTGTGTGCAGTGCTTTATTCAAAGCAGATGGATGGCAGAGGGGGAAGGAGGGTATTTAACCCTTGCTTTCAAGCCAACATTCTCCCCCTCAGCTGCTCTAATTTGGCTGCATTTTCTGATACTTAAAATGCTGACTCCTTTTTCTTTCCKTCTTGTAAAGATCATCCTTGTTGGGGAGCTCTCCTTCCAAAGGGTTTTGTTAGCAAACGCTTAGGTGGTGATTTTTTTTGAGCTGTATGAGCAGTATGTTTTATCTCGTTGTATCTGAGCATTTGACACTGATTGAAGATAAAGACATAAAAAAAAAGGTGTGTTCCCTCAGGAGAACGTGCTGTTAAAGCTGCTGTGCAGATGAGGAGTTGGAACACAGGGATGCTCTGCCAAAGCAAAGATCTCAACACAGGGTTTTACACATTTTAAGTGTGTYGAAACAGGCAATTGTCTTGGTGCATGCAAAGTAGATTTTTGTTAATGCACAATTGTGAGTATTGAGGAGAAGGTTTCTTCTGATTGTATTTATTGGTTTTATTTATTTCAGCTGTCTCAGGTGTTTGTTTCATCATTTGTTTCAGTTGCCTCTTTCAATATTTGAAAGAAAGAGGTGTTCTCAGCAGTCTGGGGGAGCCTCTGCTGCTGAGCCCCTGTTTGGGCACTGTAAGGCACCCAGCAGACTCTGAGAACAAACAAATAAATGTGAGCATGAGCTGAGCTTTGTTTTGAATTAGACCCTCAGGCACAGGTACAATGCAGGCAAAGACCTGGAGATGTGTTTTAATTTCATAAAGGATGGAAGTGTGTGTGTTGTTTGCCTCTCCTCTGCCCCACAGACAGTGAGGAGTTACTTTGTAAAGCTGGGGACAGCTTGGATTTCCTGTTCTCAGTTCAGATACCAGACCACAGCCTCCAGTAGCTCAGGAATGTTGAACTCCAGGGGCACTGGTCAGAGTTCTTGTCCTGACGTCTTACAGGAGGCAGAGAAATGTGCTTGCAGGAGAGAAGGGAGGAGTGGCAGCATGGAAGGCAGTGTTATAACTGCACTTCCATGATTTGACTTCTATTTTAGGAGATGTGACAAGAGTTTTGATGCCTGTTTTCTTTGCTGTCACATTAAGCTTTAATGTCAGATATGTCTGATATGTCTTCAGGCACTTAAAACCTTGACTCATTTGAAAAAAATCCCAAACTGAATATTTTTTTTGTCTGGGTGATTCTGTGTCTGTCTGTGATGCTTCTAGGTTGAAAACATCCTGCTGCATGACCGTGGCCACTATGTCCTGTGTGACTTTGGAAGTGCTACAAACAAATTCCAGAACCCTCAAACAGAAGGGGTGAATGCRGTCGAGGAGGAGATCAAGAAGTAAGTGTGCTTTGCCTTTTCAACTCAGCTGTAGTTTGTATTTGAAGGGTATTTTTTTCTTGTGCTGGGATTAATTTTATTCAGCCTGTTGCAGCAGATTGGCTGTGCTGCATGGCAGTGTCTGCTGYAGGTGAATGAGTGCCCTGGGGAAGGTGAAACAATAAATTGAGCTTGATGTAATTGCTTTGGACCTGGAAGACTGAGATTAATGCAGAGAAGCAGCCCCTCCTCCATGAGGCACTGACCTGTTCTGTCCTGTGCAGGGTCAGGCTGTCTCTGTCCTTCATCTGTTTTGGCTCCTTTGAGCTCCAGGCAGGGATGGCACAATCCCATTTTCCCTGAGCTCCTGCTCCCCATGGATCTGGGCACTGATTTGGGAGTGTATGGCTGATCCCCGGCTCTGCATGGCAACTCTCAGGTCTTGGAGGTGTAAATCCAGCTCCTCCTCCTGCCCCATGCAGGCAGAAGGCATGGCAGCATCTCTGGTGCCCCTTGGTGGTTTTTAAAAGGGGGAGTTCACCTGCAGTTCAATAGAACCTGGATCAGGGATGGGGCACTCTCCAGGTCCTTGGTCTTGCTTTAGTTTTGAAGTCAAACTGCTGCTTGCCACTCCTGTTAATACAACYTTCTGACTACTTAGCAATGTGTATGGATGACTCTTTTTTTGTTGGGATTCAGCTATACCTGCCTGGATTTCCTAGATTTGTTTGACTGGAGTTTTCRGAGTGCTCCTAATCTGGCATTACAGTCCCCTTGGAATGCCCTATTTGTACACTTAAGCTTACAAAACCTTTGCCTTTAGCAGTKCTTTCCTGGGATCAGGATAAGCAGCAGGCAGAGATGATAGACCTGTTGGTAGGAAATCTTACCAGAAGAGCCTTATAATCTGTGGAGCAGTTTCCAGCTTTTCTGCTTGTTGTGATCTGTTAAGATGCAGCAGATTCTTGCTGTAGTTTGAGGGACACAATGACTCTTCACTTACTTACTGTGGCTCTGAGCAGGAGTCCTGGTGTGGAAATCTATGTTTTAGGATCCACATATCCAGCTAGTTACAATCTCTGTAATACAGTTGGCCGCAGCCCCACACTGAGGGCATTGAAGAGGACATTTGATTACTGACCTTATTAATGCTTTGAATCCTTGACTGTTTCTGTTCTGGTGCTCAAAATGACTGTACAGCTTTGTGGTGAATCCTGCACTTTAGAAAGGATTGTGGTTACTGTTTTGACTTCCCAGGGCAGTCTGAGGGGTGTTTTATTGTTTGAGGTATGTAGCAGGTGATGCTGTTAGAAGATTTTTCTGACAGATACCTTTAGCATCCTTTCYCTAAAATKATTAGAGKAAGAGTGAATTTTGAATTTTTGGGRCTATGACTTAGTGAAAATGCATCTGATATCCCTTTTGAACTCCCTGAACCATCCTCCCCTGCAGGTACACGACGTTATCGTACAGAGCACCAGAGATGGTCAACCTATACAGTGGCAAACTCATCACTACAAAAGCAGACATATGGGTACGTATGGAAACCACAGGGCACCCTCCAGCCAGGCTGCAGCTGCTTTCATTCCATGGCAGGGAAACTGGGTTGGCCTCGTTTTCTAAGAGCCTGGACAGTTTCTGAATAAAGAATTCCTCTTATGATGTGTTTGATGAGCTCCTGCTGAGCMGGGAGGCACTGGAGAAGATGTGTGTGCTCCTCCTGTGTGGTTTGAGTTTAGAGATGTATGAAACTCGAGGTTTGAATAGGGCAAATGTGATTTCATATCTTAAGAGTTAAAACAGAAAATTCAGAGTATTGTGGCTTCTTGTGTCTGGGTTGGGTTGTAAGTATGTGAAATCAAATTCTCAATTCTGGTCAGAATTGARKAGAAACCTGAGAAAATGGACCTTGYCCTCAGCAGCAGTAGTGTGCTAATCCTGTGTAACACAGGGCTGAGTTGTCAAACTGGCCAAGGGCCAAACTTCTACACTGTTTCTGATGATCAGAGCAGTCCTGCCATGCTCTTCATGGTGAGAGTAAAATCCAKCTGTGGTGGAATGCATTCCTGGCTAACCTGATCAGGCTGGGAAGGCATCTTTGGGTGGGACATAGGTGAAGAAGAGCCTGTGCTGTTTGGAGTGTAGTGGCAATTCAGCACATGTTTGTAAGTGTTTAARATACTAATTGGGAGCATGTTTTGTGGTTTTCAGAGCCTGGAGCTAGGAAGTAACATGGCAGAAGCAGAAAAAGAGGGTTTTGATGTATTTTCAGTAGTTCTGTGTATACAAGAGGGAGAATTGCTGGTGTTAGATCTTCTGGAAGAGTCCCTTGTCCTCAGTGATTCTGGGTGGAACTGGGGAAACAGCAGCTCCTGTAGGAGCACGTTTCACCATGGGCTCTGTAGGATCAGACCCTGCATTGTGCAGGGTTACTGGCCTGGAGTGAGTAGGAGGGTATGTCACAGCTGGGACAGCAGGAAAAGACAGTCTGGGCCTCAAAGGCAGTCAGAGGAGAAGCAGGATTTGCACTCCTTCCTGTGATAATGTGGRAAGAAGGAGATCCAAAGGCTCTGCTCTTCCTGGCATGGCAGGACTTCTGTTCCAGTGACATTTGGAGCATTTCCAGAGCTGTGTGTRGTGGTGAGCATGGTGTGGCCTCAGCTTCCAGGCCTGTTCAGTGCTTGTCCTGATGGAAACCTCCCTTTGCCTTAAATCTTATCAAGATTATTTTAAAGCAGAGAGCAATTTAATTGTGAAACCCTGTGACAAAAGAGATGAGCTGATCATGAGTTGCTTAGGATTAGGAAATGTTTCTTGTTCCCCCCTCTGAGATGGTAGGAGTGTTTCATAATTAGTCCTTTGTGCAAAAAACTGTTTTCTTTTGCAATAGGTGGTGGTTCTTGCAGCCAAAAGCAGCATGGCAGTGAAGGGAAGGGTGGTAGAGCCTGGCAGGCTGCAGAATGAGCTGTACTTCCCTGGCATTTATTTATAACAGTTGAAAGGTTGTTTCAACTTAATCTTGAAAACAGTTTGGGTTTCTCTTTGTCAGAATAAATGTATTAAGGATGATGGTTGCCATTTATTTGTGCTATTACTTTACTCTTTCTTCCCAGTGTGTGGTAGAAAGACTTTGCCTGTTTAATGACTGGAAGGGTCACGCTCTGCAGAGCTGTGGGGAGTGCAATGATGAACAATCCCCCACATCAGTGTCTCAGCCTAACAAGGGAGAGCTCTGCATGGATTCAGCTTCCCCTGGAGCTGTGCCTGGCTCAGGTCTCTCCCAGGGTGTTGGTGCAGCCCTGACATCACCAGGACCCTCCCTGCTTCCTGCCTTGCTGTTGGAGTTGTGCCGTGCCCGGCTTGGCTCTGTTTGGTAAATCCTTGCCCTGTTGTCTCTCTCTCTCCAGGCCCTGGGCTGTTTGCTGTACAAGCTGTGTTACTTCACCTTGCCCTTTGGGGAGAGCCAGGTGGCCATTTGTGATGGCAACTTCACCATTCCAGACAACTCCCGGCACTCCCAGGACATGCACTGCCTCATCCGTGAGTGTCTGACGGTGCCATAACCCATTGCCAGAGCTCAAAAAAACACAGGGGTTCTGGTCTTATCTCCCCTGTCCYTACAGTAAAACCAGAAGTTTTTCTGTTCTTTTCAGGAAGCTTGCTTGCACATGGGTGGTTAAAGTGATCTTTTAGTAGCTTAGGAGATCACTGTTGTAGAGACAGTCATGACAAAGAGATTCYTGTTTGGCCAGGCTGGAGAGAGCTCTGTGGAAAGGCAGCAACACAGACAACCATTTGGTTTGAGTCCTACAGAAATTTGCACAATAAGCCTATTTATGCAGAAACGTATTTCTCCAGTAATAAATCTGTTTGGGTAAGGAACTGAAAAGACCGCAGTGACTTAGGCTAGTGATAAGAATTCATCTTCTGTGAACTGGGAAACAGAACTGAAATGATTTATAAATAACACACTGACTATAGTGAACGTGCAATAAAGTGTACAATGCACTACTCTTGGCAAAGCTGGGGCAGCTCTCTTGTTTCCAGCACAGCATTTGCTTTTTCTCTTTTCCTAGCCACAGTCTTGATTCACACAGAGTTGGGTGTGTTTGCAGAGCAGTCTGGTATTTTCTTTGCTTATGTGGGGGTATCTGCAGTGGTGTCTGTGGCTGCCCCTCTGACACTCTGGAGCTGGATCGAGCCCTTTTCATGTGGGTTCACTTGGAAGTGCCCAGTCCAACCCAGTGCTATTCCCTGACCAGACAGCATTTCCCCTCCTTGCCCCAGAGGCTTTGGTACCAGCTGCACATTGGTCACAGCTCTGCTGGAAAATATGTCCTGGTCCATCCTGACTGTCCTGCCCTGTTCCCAGCTGAGCCCACAGTCAGCTCAGCCCTGCTGAGCCTGCACTGACCTTATGCTTTGAAGGAGACGGGACACCCTGGCTGTGCCAAGTGTAGAGTCATGGAAGTGGTTGGGTTGGAAGGGACCATAAAGCTCATCCAGTTCTACCCCCTGCCATGGGAGGGACACCTTCCACCATCCCAGGCTGCTCCAAGCCCTGTCCATCCTGGCCTTGGACACTTCCAGGGATCCAGGGGCAACCACAGCTTCTCTGGGCACCCTGTGTCAAGGGCTCAGCACCCTCAGCATAAAAAATTCCTTTGTTGTATCAAGCCTGATGTGCTGCCACAGCTGCATCTGTGTGTCCTGTTGCTCTGATATTGCATCTCTGTCTCTTCAAGGGTATATGCTYGAGCCAGACCCTGATAAGAGACCTGACATTTATCAGGTCTCCTACTTTGCGTTCAAACTGGCCAAGAAGGAGTGCCCGGTGCAGAATGTTCAGGTGAGCACAGAGGAGTGGCCTGAGGGAGGGCACTGGGAGGGGCTGGGGAGGCAGTTGCTGAATATTGAGCATTTGGCTCTATTCTGTTGCTTGTTCCTCAGTTCTGTAATTAGGAGAGTCTTCRTGTTTGTAACTACCATGGCTGTTTGGTTTGGATGTTTTGAGTCGGGAATCAGAGTTTCTCATGTTACCCATTTCTGTTTTTCTCTAATTTACCTCCTCACCCAGTCACCAGTGTGAGGCAAACCAAGAGATCTTGTGCATGTGAACGTGRAAAATTAGGCCATGTTTGGGAAACCAATTTGATTTTCAGGCATACTCATCATAGCATGTGTAATTTGGCCTGCACTTGGGTTTAAACACAGGAGTTCTGGGACTTGGCATTTGAACTGCATCAAACTTTACACAACCATCTGCCCCTTCTTAATGTGTCTTTAAAGACTTCAGCTGAAAAATAGAGTTGATARTTGTTTTCTTATGTTGTTATGGACACCTGTAACAGATACTTTATTTTGTTGTTTCCACATAAATAGAAACTTGGGGTTTTTTTCCCCCCATGTTCAGGTGCTTTATGRTCTTTATGAATAAGAGATGGTTTGGGTACTATTATGCCTGTATTTCTATGGCATCATTAATAAATATTGTTACCACTGTCCCTGGGTTGTCTTTTCAAAATACCCAGGTTGTGCTGTGGAGCTTTGTGTTCATACTCCGTGTGTAATAAATGGTCAGAAAGCTTAGCCCTCTTTTCATCCATTATAAAGACTCTCCCAAACTACTTGCTTCCCATGACATGAATTTTGGGATGTTTATCATGTGTCCAGCATGAGGAGAAATTGTTTTGGGGATCTCCAAATCTCCCTGTTTTATTGTGATGTTTTTGCACATTATTTCTGACTCTCTTTTCTGTCCTTAAAATGCCAAATTCTGTGATTTTGGGATCTGCAGAACTCTCCAATCCCTGCTAAACTCCCAGACCCAGTTAAAGCAAGTGAAGCTGCTGCAAAGAAGAGTCAGCCAAAGGCCAGGTAACTCCACCTGCTTTTTGCTCCCCTCTTTTGTTGCCTGTTGTTTCTCCTGTTTATTAGGAAAGGTGTATTTAACTCCTTCCTTTGGGACTTGAGTTGCCAAGTGGGGACARGCACTGCGGTCCTGGGGCTTCTCCAGTGCCAGGAATGGTCCTGAGCTCATGGGTCTGAAAGGCAGCAGATGGAGATGCTGGGGCAGTTTGTCTGCAGGGAGATGGGATTTGGCCACTGCTCAGCAGGGCTCAGCAGCTCTTCATCCCCAAGGCTCTGTCTGGCAGCAGCCCTTGGGTGAATCCAGTGTGTCCATCAGAAACGTGGGAATACCTGAGAGAAGAGTCAGGGCACAGACTGCAGCTGCTGCAGAGGGTCTGCAATTGGCCCAAAGAGCAGGAGAAACTGCATCAGGCTCTGCTGCTGGGTCTGACCCTCACACACCATAACCTCACCTGATGGGTGCTGCACGAACCTGCTGTGATTTCTGCAAGAAATGTTTGCTTGTAATTTCTTTGTGGGGAAAACACAAAAGCCCAGTTGCCTCCCTCTGAAGAGCACAAGGAGTGTGGAAACCACTGTAGTGCTGAAGGTTTTCTGCTGCTGCTGCTTGCTCTGCTTGTGTTTCTGTAATTGAGACTTCCTATCTCTGCTGGACAAATCCAGTCTGTTATCACAGTACAGAGGGAGCAATGGGCACTCCAAACACAGTTTTCTTGGTTTTCTTCAGTCTCTAAAGTGGAATGTCTCCCAGAAGCCTGCCCTTGTGTTCATGATTGAGCACAGTTCCTCTCCCATTAGTCAAGTTTGTCAGCTATCAGGAGCAATGTGATATCAAATATTCGTTAGTTATCAAGAACAATTTGATATATAAACCACTGTGTTCACAGAAGCCTGAGGRGATGGCTGCTCCTCTCTCTTGCTGTGCATTTTTGGAGCTCAGTAAACATTGAGCAGMGATCAGAAGAGTTCAGTGACCTGATTCTGGGGTAGATGTAGCAAAGTTAAAGTACATCTAAAGATGGCAATTYAGACAACTCTGCCCAAAGGTACCAGCTGCTCATGAGCTAATTTGTGTCCTTCATGTGCTCATTCAGAGCTCTGAGTGGATTCAAGCAATATGTTGTAGGAAATAGTTGAATAAGTTGAGTGGATTTGACAAGTCCCAGCTGTCCAACAGGAGAAGATGCCACAATTGGCAGAGAAGACAGAATGATAGAGTTGGATTAATTGTTGTGAATGCATCCAGGAGATTTTACTGTGCTTGGTGTTTCTGGGTTCCCCACAAGTGTTTGACCTTTGTCAGTCACACATGGCTGAGGTGTGGGTGAGTGCTGAACCGTGCTGTSTGTTCTGTGCACCAACTGCCCAGCTCACAAGCTGTGTTCTCACTGCCCTCCCTTCTCTTCCTTCCTCAACAGGCTCACAGACCCCATCCCCACAACAGAAACGTCCATAGCACCCCGCCAGAGACCTAAAGCAGGACAGACCCAGCCCAACCCTGGAATTCTGCCCATCCAGCCAGCCCTGACGCCCAGGAAGAGAGCCACGGCCCAGGCAGCCATTCAGCCCCAGGGTGAGCAACATGTCTGTGTGGTTCCTGCATGGCTGTGTGCCTCAGGGCTGTGCTGCACACTGACCTAACACCGTGTTTCTCGTTGCAGTTGCAGGCCCAGCTGCCCTGGGCAGTGCTCAGCCCTCGGTCCCTGCCAGTGCCCCCCAGCCCAAGGCAGCCCCCCAGCAGCCTGCAGCCCAGCCCCAGGCCAAGCCAGCCCCAGCCCCCCAGGCACAGCCCCAGGTCCCTGCAGCACAGCCCCAGGCCACCCCTCAGCATCAGCAGCAACTTTTCCTCAAGCAGCAGCTCCTGCAGCAGCAGCAGCAGCAACAACAGCAGCAGCAGGCTGCCTACTTCCAACAGCAGCAGCAGATGATGCAGGCACAGCAGGTGGGTGTATGCGGCCGGGTTCATCACATCTCTGTGTCTGCAAGGCTGGAGCTTTGTGTTTATAACAAAGTTCCTGTTTTTTTTGAGGGAATAGGTGAAGTTTTTTGGCATTTTCAGTGTGTCCCCCCAAGTCCTCTAGCAAGATTTGCTCTCTACAAATACCTGAAAGGAGGTTGTAATGAGGGGAGGTTGTCTTTTCACTTGAAACATGGCAGAAAAGACCAGGAGGAAACAACCTCAAGCTGTGCCAGAGRAAGTTTAGATTAGATGTAAGAGAAAACTTTGTCACTGAAARGGGTCAGGCATTGGAATGAGTTGCCCAGGGARGTGGTGGAGTTGCTGTCTCTGGGAGTGTTCAGGAGGCATCTGGATGTGGCACATGGGGACATGGTTTWGGGGTGACAATGGTGCTGTTGGACTYAAWGATCTTGAAGGTCTCTTGTAGCCTTGATGACTCTGGTTTGCTTTTTGCTACATAGAGCTGGTATTTGTAGCTGCCAGTGTGGAAATTCTTGGGCTGTTGAGTGCAAACGTAAAATCAGCTGTGCTGGTTGAGGTGTTACAGCTCCAAGTGTTTCAGGGTCTTGAGGTCGATACTCATCTGATGAGCAGGGGGTACAATTTCTCTTCTGCTATGAGAGGCCTTGTGTGCTTTTGCAGAGGTCAGAGTTGGGTCTGGTTTTTGGCAGATTCTGATAAGGAGTTCCCTGAACACGTGATAAGTTACACAGAGATGACACTCASGTGCTCATCTAAAGTGTTCCTAGTRGCACAGATCTCTGCTAAAGTGTGTTTAACAGGGTAAGCAAAAGAGCAGTGAGTCCTCCTATCCTGGGGAAAGGATGTGCATGTGTTAGAGGAGGTCTAAAGGAAGCCATGGAGATGATTTGGGGGCTGGAGCATCTCTRCTAAGGAGACAAACTGGGAGAACTGGAGGTGCTCAGCCTGGAGAAGTTTCTTTGAGACCTTACTGTTGTCTTCCAGTGTCTAAATGAGCTTTTAAAAAGGAGTGAGAGAGACTTTTGGTATGGGCAGATAGTGACAGGAMAATGAGGGGATGGTTTTGAGCTGCCAGAGGGCAGGGTTAGATGGGATACTGGGAAGGAATCCTTCTCTGTGAGGGTGGGCAAGCCCTGGCACAGGGTGCCCAGAGCAGCTGTGGCTGTTCCTGGCAGTGTCTGAGAATGGGGTTTGGAGAGCCCTGGGATAGTGGGAGGTGTCTCTGCCATGGCAAGGTGTGGAGTGAGGAACTAGATGGTCTGTAAGATCCCTTTCAGCCCCAATCATTCCGTTGTTCTGTGAAAGTTTCAGAACTGATAAAAATGGAGCAGGGATTTTGGGACCACAGGAGAGTCTGTGCCGTGGGAGTCCCTTCTGGGCAGTGTTCTGTGTTAGACCAGAAGGTTCCTCCAGCCCTCTGCAGTTGGTCTCTAGGCTACTGCTTGGAGATTACCTGTAACCAGTGCTGTGCTGGCCCCTGGTCCTGTGGACGTTCCCAGTTCCCACCACCCACCCATCATCTCAACCAGTGGTTGTTTCCCAGTTCCCATTGATGCTCCCCAGTCCTGTGGAGGTTCTCAGTTCCCACCACCCATCCACCCTCTCAACCAGTGGTTGTTTCCCAGTTCCCATTGATGCTCCCCAGTCCTGTGGAGGTTCTCAGTTCCCACCACCCATCCACCCTCTCAAGCAGCGGTTGTTTCCCAGTTCCCAGTGATGCAGCAAGGAGCACCTGCACAGCAGCAGCTGATGCAGAACTACTACCAGCAGCAGCAGCAGCAGCAGCTGATGGCCCAGCAGGCAGCCATGCAGCAGAAGACCACAGCAGCAGCAGCAGCAGCAGCTCAGCAGAAGCAGCAGCCTCCAGTGCAGCCCCAGGCCCAGCCCAGTGCGACACCGCCGGCACAGCCACAGGAGCAGGGGGTGAGACCTTGGGGGAAGGAATGGGCACTGCCACTTGGGCTGCTGGCAAATGCTCCTCTGCCAGGTCCTGCATGTTGGGGACACCTCAGCTGGCTTTTCARACCCACAGAGCCCAGATAACAGATGCCAGGAGAGGTTTGGGTTGGATATTAATAATARTAATTTCTTYACCCAAAGGGYTGTCTAGCTCTGGCACARCTGTCTAGGACAGGGGTGSATACSCCATTCCTGRGGGAATTCAAYARATGTTTAGATGTGGCACTTGGGTGCATGGGTTATTGATGGCCTTTGTAGTTCTGGAGAAATGTTTGGACTTCATGACTTTAGAGGGCTTTTCTGACCCAAACAATTCCATAGTTCTGGGGCCTGCTTAGTAATAACTCAGTCATTACTGAGTCACAGGTGTCGGTGCTGACCTTACTGCCTCAGAGGTGTGCRGTTGTTTGGATTTCTCATTCCAGCAGGATGCTGGATTCCAGAATTGTGCTCTAGGTTCATAGAAAGAAGATGAGTAATGGGTGAGTAGAAAGCAGTTGAGGAAATCTTAAGTAGCTGTTTGGTGCAGCTTTTTTCCCTCCCCTGTCACATTGCCATAGAAGACATGGGAGAAACTCTTCTGAAAAATATTTGTACTTAATACACCAGGATAGGCAGCAGGCACCAGAACTACTTGATGTTGCAGCTTGTTGGGAAAACTTCTGTCTGATATTTAAAGGAAGACATAAACAGCTTCCTGGTTGTTTGCAGCATTTGGTTAGCTTTTTAAGAAATGCAATGGGAAGGAGACTTTTCGAAGGAGACTTTTGAAAGCACTGTATCTAAAAATAAATAAATCAATCATCCACTTTACTAATCATCTGAACATGCACCTAAAATAAATGCTCTTTACTTGATGGAAAATATATCTGTGTGCAGAGGAACAGGCAACTGCCCGTAGGGAGAGGCAGGGAGCTGTGCCAGAGGGCCAAAGTGCTCTGCAGTGCAGTGGGAGGAAGCTGTGCCTCTTGCTTCAACTCCTGTGCAGTGCCATTCACTCTTGCCTGCTCCGAGGGCTGTCCCTAATTCCAGCTGTGTGCTGGGAGGAAACCTGGGCACCAGACACGAGGAGGCTGCCTGTGTTTGTGCTGTGCCAGGCTGCAGATGTGCAAAGCAAGCRGTGTCTGATGACAGCKCACTTSAGGTGCTTGTCCCTGSCAGTGTTCAGGGCCAGGCTGGATGGGGTGAGTGGCACCCCTGCCCATGGCACAGCATAGAACTAGATGATCTTTCAGGTCCCTTCCAACCCAAACCATTGCATGATTCTGTTATTTCAAAGGTACACAGCTGTTTGAGTCCAGGCTAAGGGKCACTCTGTGCTGGCTTGTTTGTGAGCTGCCATGACACAGTTAATTCCCCTCTCCAACATGTTTCCCAGGCAGTGACATCAGGAGTTCATTTGACTAATAAACTGCATAATCCATGACCTGAGTGGTGCTGGGGCAGCTGTTTGCTCTGCTCTCTGATGTGTTTTAGGGCTCTGCCATGTCCCTCCTTTGCTGTTTCATTTCCAGCCCTGGGTGGGCGACGCGCTCAGAGCTGTTGTGTTCCTGATCTTGTTCCTGCACTGGTGAATGACCTGGGGCAGGTCAKTTTATTGAAGTTAGTGAGAGATTTTCAGTACATGCAGGTTTTGAGTGAGGCCCATTATTATGCTGTTCCTTTTAAAGCAGAAATGCCTCAAATGGAGCACTGAATCAGGAGCTTTGCTGTGATTTGCTAGCAAAAGAACTGTCTTAATTTTATTAAATCAGCTGGCTTGAAAATCAGCCTTRTTCCCTTCGTAGGCTGATCAGAATGGATGCATCTGGACACTTTTCTGCTCCTGCAGCAGTCAGGAGGGAAAAAACAGTAGTTGGCTCATTTAAAAAATGATGGTGAAACCCGGTCTCTGCAGAGCAGAGTCTCTGAGCAGAAGATTCCTAGCCAGGACCTGTCAAAACCTTTTCACGTTAGGAGATTTCAGCTTAATAAGCTCYGCCTTCATTTCTGTGGCGATTTCGGCGCTGTCTGTTTCTCTCTGAGCACCAAATGTCCTGTTCTGCAGTGACCTACATAGGGAGGTGGGTGCATGGGGAGCAGGCAGGTCACTCTGCCTCTCTGCTGTCAGTGAGTGTGCCTGAAATGCCAGAGGAAAAGCAGGACAGCTCCCTGTTTTTTGACTTCTCCCACTGGGCCTGTAACCCCCTCCTGTTGCCCTCTTAGGTCTCTCCAAATCCTTCATCTTGGTTGGAGAAGGCCTGGGAACAGGGAGGTACTGCCCAGGCAGGGGAGGTGACATGCACAGCTTGCTGCTCCTTGCATTCCAGTTCTCCTGCTTTAAACCCTTGATACCTCACTGACAGACATTGTGAAAAATCACAGTCACAAGTGGCGCTGTTGTTTTTCTCTATAAAACCATTTTTCACATATTTATGGGTTTGTGAATATAACACAAGACTAAGGCAATGGAAAAATAAAATCAGTGTGAGGAAACCCATTGCAGTTTCCAAAGGSTTTGTAGCTGGGTTGTCTTGGCTCACACATAAACCAAATCTTCCTAGTTTTCTCCTCCGAATTTTAATGACAAACGTTGCTTCTGTGGTCCTTGCTTTCTTTTATTTTTCCTTCCCCCTAAGYAAAAGGTTTTACACAGGATTTCTGCACAAGACCTCCACCCCTTTATGCATTTGACCCCAGTCACGTTACCTGCTAAAGGCAGTGCTGTCTTTCACCTTCTCCCCACTCAGCGTGTCCCTGTGACAAGACTCCTGTGCACTGTGATCTGGGTTCACCTCTGCTCTGTATCTTGGCCTCTCTACCCTTGAGCAGGTTTGAGCCCAGGCAGCCTTTACCAAGTCCTAACAGAGGTTTTACCTCCAGAGCTGCACCACAGAAAGGGGAGAGAGAATCTGCCTGTGCAGTAATGCTCAAACACTGCAGAGCAGCAAATGCCCCCCGACACGATTCCTTTGTTTGTCTGGGTTTTCCCCTCCAGACCGTTCCTGTCCATGACTCCAAGGTCGGGTCCTCCAGCACRCAGCTATTTTCTCCTCGCAGCTGCTGTTCCCAACCAAGGATGCTGTGCTTTCTCCCTCTGGCAGGCACAGGCCCAGGCCCAGGCACAAGCGAGGCAGCAGCAGCCGCAGCAGAAGGCTCAGGGCACAGCCCCAGCACAGGGGCAGAAGCAGGGCTCGCTCACGCCRCCGTCCTCGCCCAAGGCACAGCGCGCCGGGCACCGCCGCATCCTCAGCGATGTCACCCACAGCGCCGTGTTCGGAGTGCCCGCCAGCAAATCCACACAGCTCCTGCAGGCAGCTGCTGCTGAGGCCAGCCTCAACAAATCCAAGTAGGTGCTCTGGGATTGCTGTGGGGTCAGCCCCAACAAATCCAAGTAGGTGTTCTGGGATTGCTGTGGGGTCAGCCTCAACAAATCCAAATAGGTGCCCAAGGATTTGGTGTGTGGGGTCAGCCTCAACAAATCCAAATAAGTGCCCAGGGATTGATAAGGGGTCAGCCTCAACAAGTCCAAGTAGGTGCCCAGGATCTCAGTGTGGGGTTCAGCCTCAACAAATCCAAGTAGGTGCTCTGGGATTGGTGTGGGATCAGCCTCAACAAATCCAAGTAGGTGCTCTGGGATTGGTGTGGGGTCAGCCTCAACAAGTCCAAGTAGGTGCTCTGGGATTGCTGTGGGGTCAGCCCCAACAAATCCAGATAGGTGCCCAAGGATTTGGTGTGTGGGGTCAGCCTCAACAAATCCAAGTAGGTGTTCTGGGATTGGTGTGAGGTCAGCCCCAACAAATCCAAGTAGGTGCTCTGGGATTGGTGTGGGGTCAGCCTCAACAAGTCCAAGTATGTGCCCAAGGACTCGGTGTGGGGGGTCAGCCTCAACAAGTCCAAGTAGATGCCCAAGGACTTGGGGTGGTTGGAAAACTGGGTCAGGCTCTGAGAGGTGTCCAACACAAAACTCCGAATGGCACAAAACTCTGAGTTCTGAGTGAGTCTTTGCCTTCAAGGCCTCAGTTTAGGGTTTGGCAGAAAGTGCTGAAAAATTTGCCCCAAAGTCCTCATGAGTCCTCTGTACTCCTCAAAAGCTTTGAATGAGCAGGGCGTACTCTGGCTTATAAAACCAGTGTCATTTCAACCCTTCACCAGTAGCCCTGATGTGCACTTCATTCTCAATGCTTGGTCCTTGTGCTTTCTGAAGGCTGGACTTGATGGTCTTAGAGATCTTTTGCAACCTTAATGGAGCTGTGATTCCCTAGGAGTACTTGCTAGACTACTTTTACAGTGTCTACAGGCAAGAAGCCTTTGTCTGGGCACTGCTGACAGCTGCTCCCTTTGGGATGCTCAGGATGCTGTTTTTAACCCCTGCATGCCCAACTTGCTGAAGAGCAGATGAGGCTGAGTCTCCCAAGCTCCTGAGTGTGCGACTGCAGTAACTTCTACTGAATGTTTGATTTGCGAAATCATTAGGTGCAGTAGCTTGGAGCAGCTGATAGTGCTGGCCAGAGGTTTTCAGGTGGGTGATTAATGGCTCTTGTTTGGGKTGATCATGTCCAGGTCTGCTTCCACCACACCCTCGGGCTCGCCAAGGACCTCGCAGCAGAATGTCTACAACCCTCCCGATGTCTCCACGTGGAACCCCTTTGATGAYGACAACTTCTCCAAGCTCACAGCTGAGGAGCTGCTGAACAAGGACTTTGCAAAGCTGGGGGACGGTAGGTCCATGGGCTGGTTTAACCAACCCCTGCCTGCTCTGGAAGGGAAGGTGCCATGGGATGGGGATGCTTTTGGGCAGGGGCTGCTTGCATGCCCCATATTATTACAGTCCTCTGCYTAAATCCTTGGGATTTCTTTCTGTTTGCAATTCAGTGGTGCCTCAAATGCAGAAGTTTCAGCTGCTTTGGCAGTAYTCTTCCTCAGTTGCCTGTGGAAGCTGCAGTTTAAACTCTGCTTCATCTGCAAGTTGGAATTTGCACGAAGGGACTTAAATCACATAGTGAACAGTGTCCTAAAAATATAGATAAGCAACCTACTTTCAGAGTGGAAGTTTTTCCYTTAACTCTGTGTGCATTCCAGGGAAAGCTCCAGAAAAGACGGGCAGTTCCACAGAGAACTTGATGCCAGGTTTCCAGCCCGCTTCGTCTGCAGCCCAGGCAGATGCGTTTGGTGGCTCTTCCTTCACTGCTGGGGCAGGTGAGTCTGGGAGCATGAACCATATGGAATGGCAGCTCTTGGCCATAACATAYTTGAAAGGAATTAAAACTGATAGAAACTGAGCTGGGCCTTGGCACTGAGAGCTGCAGGGAATAGGGTTGTCACTTCAGTACAGGAGGGAAGGTACGAAAGATGCATTCCCTTGTCACAGCTGAGTGGCAGAGACAGGASACACTGTCTGGAGGCAGAGGTGGGGCTTGTGGTGAGGGAAGAAACTGAAGGAGCACCTGAAGTTCCAAGGAAGCTTTCTCAGTGTGTGGAAGTTCATGGAGCCCATGATGAGTAGTAAAACCTGTCATGCGCAGTGAGGGAATTGGCTCAGAGGTGTTGGTCAGAGCGRCTGGAGCTGCCAGGCTGTGTGGAGYAGCAGAGGAACAGGGATAATAATGTCTCTGCTGCAGAATGAGGACAGCAGGGATGAGTGAGCAGGGAAGGTGCTTGGAGGAGAGCACAGTTCTTCCCTTAATTGGCATGTTAAATGATAAAGGCAGTAAGTTCTGCACTGCCTGGACTGTGTGGGTCCAGAGCCCTTGGCTGGTCTAAAGAATTTCTGTGCAGAAGCTGCTGCAGGTGGGAACTTGTCTGGTGTCTCCTTTGGTCTTTGTGTCACAAGGTTTTGCTGTGAGCAGCCCCTTCTGTGCCAAAACCCCTCAGTGAGTGCTGCTGCTCGTTTCTAATCCTTCAGCATCACCTCCTTATGGAATGCAGCACTGGCGAGCACAGTGGTGGAAAGCTGCTCCCAGGAGCTCCAAATGCCAGGGATCCTCCCCCTTCCTTGTGCAGCCCTTGCTGTTGGTGACAGATGCAGCCTCCCCACAGAACCAAAACAACCTCTGGTTAGAGGAGTCTGGGAAGAGACTGAAGAATCCTTTGTGGGGCAAGGCGTGACAAATCCATTTATGCTTAATTTCTATTTATAAAAGGAGATTTAGAGGAGCTTATAACTGAGCTTGATATGTTTTTACCTAAAAATTAGGGAGTTGAAGTCCCCGACGCAGGAGTGCTCAGGGGAGTTTACTTTCTGAGTTTGTCTGTCTTTGAGCAGTTCACATCAGTGAACTTTGAGCAGTTCTCTCAGCCTTTGTGGATGATGTTGAGCAGCAGCAGCTCCACATTCAGCTGAAATGCACCTTCTGCAAAGCATGAGGAGTATCTGTGTGTCCTAGGCTTCGTGKTTGCTGTACCACGTTCAGTTCTTTCAGTGTCTGACTTTACAATGTGCCCCTTGACTCTCCAGTACAGGATTTGGTGTAGGAAGGTGTCTTGGAAATCCTGGTGCTGGGCTGAGCACACAGAGCCCTTCTCTGTCTTTTCTCAGAGACAGGAGCTTGTTCCAGCCTGGCTGGTGCACGATGCTGCATCTTTYACTGCACACACAGAGGCGCCATGTGGGCTCTGTGTCCTTTGGGAGGCCTTTCACCTTCTGTGAAGAGAGATGACAGTTCTTCCCTGCCAGGGAATGTTCTGAGATGTGTGGGTTAAATTGTGTTGGAGAGGTACATGCAATCAGCTGTTTGGTTTTGTTTTTTTATTCTCTTTAGTAGCTACATACACTTGGTCAGAGTGTKCCTGTGTGTGGTTGTGTCAGGCTGGAGCTGGGCTGTGCCTGTGCTGAGATTTTGCTCTGTTTACTCCTTTCCTCTTTTCTGTTCACTCTGCCTTTTCTTTTCCTTTCCTCTTCTCTACCAGCTGAAAAAACGAAAGACATTCTGAGTTTGGACTCTAGCCCTCCTCTTCTGACTGTGCCTGATCCTTTCATTCCTCTCCCGTTATCCGACACTCCAGGTAACCATCGCTGAGGGGATGGAAGGGGGGCAGGCTCTTGGGGTTTGTTTGTCCTCTGAATCTCCTGGTTTTGTTTGTAGGCACATCTGAAATCCTGGGCACTGCCAGGCTCTGTGGAATTTCTTGGCAGTGGGGATGTGAGCACTTGGTTTTCGGGATTATCTCAGTTTCCAATGCCAGAAATGTTGGTGTCTTTAAAAGGTTCAGCATTCTAAGCCAAAAATGATCAGAGGGCTGGAGCACCTCTCCTAGGAGGGAAAGCTGAGACAGTTGGAGTTGTTCAGCCTGGAGCAGAAGAGGCTCCAGGGAGCCTCGGAGCCCTTTCCGGGGCCTAAAGGGGTTCCAAGAGAGCTGGAAAGGGACTGGGGACAAGGGATGGAGGGACAGGACACAGGGAATGGCTTCCCAGTGCCAGAGGGAAGGGTTGGATGGGATATTGGGAAGGAATTGTTCCCTGTGAGGGTGGGAAAGCCCTGGCACAGGGTGCCCAGAGAAGCTATGGCTGCCCCTGGATCCCTGGCACTGTCCAAAGCCAGGCTGGACATTGGGGACAGTGGAAGGTGTCCCTGCCCCTGGCAGGGGTAGGACTGGATGTGCTTTAAGGTCTCTTCCAACGAACCATTCTGTGATTTCTATGAGAAATAATTGCTAGGTAATTAATTACCTGTTTCTAAATTGTCTCCAACTTTGAAAGTGTAGGTTTTATTATTGYTGATCTTTCTTTCCTGCAAGAGTCAGTATTTCTTTGGCTTCCAAAGTCTGTTGAATCATATGAAGCYSAAGTTACATGTGACCTTTTCTGATTTGGCAGGATTTTCTAGTGCAGTTGGTGCTATTTCATTTACTTTGCAGTGCTGCTTCTAAGCYTTTTCCTCCATGCACATTTCTGACTTCAGCAGCCAGCACTTTTTAGCACAAGATTATGTAAGTGCTTAGGAACTTATTTGGAAATTGGTGCCATTTGGAATATGGAAATGTTTTTGTCTGGGAGTCTCCCTCAGCCCTTTGGTAAATGTGTGTGGCAGGGCCCGTGTCAGTAATCCCAGAGCACAACTGCAGCTCCCAMCCTTGTCTTTAGCCCAGGCTCTGGATCACAGTGATTTTAAGGACCCAAACTTCAGAATGTGCTATGAAGATGGCAGCTCTCCATGGAGAGTTGAGCAATTCARGAAAAGAAATAAACCTCTTCTTTTCTATAACTGTGGAACTTGCTTCCTTCTGGTGGATGCTCCAAGAGCAGAAGAAATATGGTTTGGTCTAAAAGAGATTTTATTCATAAATGCAGTTTAAGAGTAGAAACAGAACTTTGAGTTTTTGTTCCTTGTGTGAGCACTGCCAGGAGCTGACCTGCTCAGCTCTACCTTGAAAACAGCCCACAGAAGGCAGCTGACTGCACATTTTCCTTCTTGCTTTCCCTCCAAATGCTACTGGAAGTGTTGGTTGTCCTGACTGAAGTCACCCATGCCATTTATTTCCCTGCCAGCATCCTCAGCTCACAGTTGGACACCACTGTGATGTTTCCCTTCTTGCCTGTTGCGTTTCCACAGAGCAGGACCACATGGAGCAGCAGTTGCAGCCTCAGCTGTGGGAGCTCTGGAATTCTCTGCAGTAGAGGGACCCCTGTGGGGGAATTGTCAGCCCTGCCCTTGGGGCAGTTCACCAGAGCAGCACTGGATGCAGGTTTTGTGGTGCTTGGTTGCTTGTCYTGCAGATTGGACCCTGCCTGGTTGTGGATCTCTGCAGGCAGAGCTAAACCTGCCTTGCTGCTCTTCCTGCTGCCTGTGATCCTGTTCAGTGCAGTGGATCCTCTTCCTTGGGGGACAAGACACTCAGGAAACGTGGTTTTGTTGGCCCTGAAGGTTTCTGCAAAGATACCTTTCATCTGTTTGTTCATTTTAAAGTAAAACCTGAGGCCASGAGCTCATGGATATTTTTAAGGACCAGGGCTACAGACCAGTGCTTAGCTTTGRAACTAAGAGGGGTTGTCTGCTTGTAAATTCAGCAGAAAAGATCAAACTCCTGGATTTGAACTCAGGTTTTYAGTCTGTGTGTGTGATCCAGAACAGTGTCATGTTTGTTCTCCTGTGTCTGTGTCCCTGTGCAGGAACATTCCTGGCACAGAGAGGGCCTGGCTGTGCTGGTGGCAGCTCAGAGGTGTTTGCAGTGGTGCCCGTGGCTCAGCAGAGCTGGCACTGACTCCAGTCTCCAGTGCAGCACCTTGCCAGGCTGTCTCAGTTCTGGGCAGGAGCAGCTGAATTTCCTCAAATATTTGCTGAATATTTTCTTTCGGTTTGGGATATTTAATCCTGAGAAAACTTAGATAGTGAATCTTCTTGCATTGAGAACACTTTACATCTGTCTTTATCACCTGTGAAGATGCACAGCCTTTTCAGAAGTGGAAGTGTGAGCCTTCACACTGTGCCTACAGGGCAGTGTTGCTCAGGGAGGGTTTCAGTACATGRGTGAGGTTTTATTGGGTATTTTCCCAATAAAATTTCCCCCAGATCCAGTTCTGGGGTCTCAACCCTCTAAACATGCAGCAGCTGAGGGACTGAGTAAAACTCAGCTGCTTTCCTCCTTTTGGCACCTGAAGGTGCAGGTGGTGTCACCTGAGGGTTGATAAGAGACCTGCTTGGCCTCTTCCACCTTCCCTCTGCATTCAGAAGGACAGATGTAGTTGAGTGACAGTAGGTGCTTTTCAGTGTATTTCTCCTCTTCCATGGCTGCCGTTCTTAATGGAATTGTAACTAGTAAGAGGAGCTGGCAAGAGGGATGTAAAAATATGGTAAAACGTCTGTTAAAATAAGGGAAAATTAAATATTCATGCTGAAAACATATTTCCTTGTGTATGTGCAGGAAAATGAGCCAAGTTCTTCTTAATGGGCTTATTTCAGGCTTCACCACTGAYTAATCATGGGGTGTTGGTCAGGGGAGCTCTGTCCATGGGACCACTAAATGTCCATCCACATGAACTGAGCTCCTGGAAGCACAGGACGCTACACTTCACACAGGGTGTTCTGAGACCTGAAATTAAATCAAGTCATGAAGGTTCAGGACAGATCTTTGCATCGAGGCTTCATTCCCTGAATGGTCCCAAGTATGCAGTTTCAAACCTGCTGTGCAGAGGTATTGACCCAGATCACAAGATGCTGCTCTTGCCCATTACCCAGCTGAAGTGCTGCCTTGAGTTACCTGCACTCAGCCATCCATTGGTGCCAGGGGAGGTTTCAGACACATCCTTTTGTCTCCAGAAGCAGCTGCTCAGATCAACCAATTTTTGAGTGGGTGATGGCTGAGCCCAGTGAAACGCCCTCAGAGATACTGCTGAAAATATTCCTTGCAGTTTTTTGAGGATGGGTTGGTTTGGGGTGGGAGTGGGGTGTCTCCTCCATCCTATTTCCAGGTCTTCTCCCAGGTGCCCTGTGCTGTCTGTGGTCCTGGTGTATTTTGATGCCTGCCCAGGGAGGGGATGAGGAGCGGGGGTGGGACAAGCATAGCAAGCACGAGGAGCTGAGCAGCAGCAGCAGTGGGGGTGAGAGCTGGGGGTGAGAGCAGCTCAGCTTGTTCTGTATGGAAAACAACCCCCTGAGCTGGGAGTCTGTGTGTCCCAGCGTGTCCATGTGTGTTCCAATGTGTCCATGTGTGTTCCAGTCCCGTGTGTTCCAATGTGTCCATGTGTGTCCCTGTGTGTTCCAGTCCGTGTTCCAGTTTGGTGTATCTCAGCATGTCCCAGTGTGTTCCAGTCCTGTGTATCCTTGTGTGTGTTCCAGTCCCGTGTGTCCCAGCATGTCCCCGTGTGTCCCAGCATGTCCCCGTGTGTCCCAGCATGTCCCAGTGTGTCCCAGCGTGTCCCAGTGTGTCCCAGCGTGTCCCTGTGTGTCCCTGTGTGTTCCAGTCCAGTGTGTCCCAGCGTGTCCCCGTGTGTCCCAGCATGTCCCTGTGTGTCCCAGCATGTCCCCATGTGTCCCAGTCCCCATGTGTCCCTGTGTGTTCCAGTCCAGTGTGTCCCCATGAGGGGCACCGGTGCCCATCTCTGCTGAGTGTGATGCTACCTTGGCCCAATGAGTCACTTTTTTAGCAGAGAATCGATCATTATTTGTGAATTGACACAGCCCTTCCCTGCCTGCAGTAATTCAGCACCTTTGCTGAGGTTCAGGGACACGTGTGCCTGTGCTGGAGTGAGTTATTTGTTTGAGGAACAGCAGCACCAAGTGGCCTCTGCCATTGTCTTGCCCATAAAAAAMCCAGAGGAATTCCATGCACAGCTCAGTGAACGTGCAGGAATGGCTGGGATGCAAAGAAAAGCACKGTAGTGCCAGCTGGGCACATGCTGAATTCTCATTTTTGATGCAAAGGCAAAGTGTTGTTTTTCACAGTCACTGTCACGTTGGGGTTTTCCAAAGCCTTTAAACAGCACTTTAAGGATTATGTTTGCCTTTTTTTTTTTTTGTATTTCCTGCAAATACTCATGGGCTGTGTGTTTTCACATTAGCCTGAGAGGATGCTCATYGGGGTAAGGAAGTAGATGTCCTGCAGTGCTATTTCCAAAGAAAATGTGTCCACACCTGGCCTGATGGAGAGCTTGCTATCAGAAATGTGGGGCCCTGATAACCAGTCCTGCTCAAAATGGAATTGGCTTCAAAAATCAGGGTTTTAAGAAAAAAAATGKCTTTTTCTCACTGTGTTTGAATGTGTGGGCTTCAGGAGCTGAGATTCCAGCTTTGTCCCAAAGAAGCATGGAGAGCTGGAGATGAGTGTCAGGCTGGTGCAGTGTTTGAAGAACTGGAAGTGGGACAATCYGAGGTGCTGAGGTGACATTGCTGAAGGTGGCAGTTTGTAACACCTGGAAACATGGGCTGGGACTCCAGCCACTGACTCCAGCCTTGTCAAAACACACAGGTCCAGCTGCTAAACCAGGTCACTGTGATTGATGTAGAAGGGTCTTTTATTTTTTTGGAACAAAATACTTGATGAGATGTTTTGAATCACCATAACTCTACCCCAGGCCCATAAATTCTGAGAAGATATGTGCCCAGCTATGTCTGGGTGTTTATTACAACTGTGGTAAACAACTTTATTTCTACTGAGAATTCATTTGTACCAAGATRACACATTGAGATAAAGCAATTGCAYRTGCACAGTTAGACATGCACAGCAACTGTTGGTGTGTACTAATGATCTGAGCTTACATCTTGAGCTGGGAAGATGCAAAAGGGCAATTACTTGATGGATTAATTGCTATATTAACTTTGAGGACAAGATGGTGTTGTGATGATTTAAAGCAACAAAGCCAAAAGACCGCATGAATCCCAGCTAAATGAGTGCAAGCAGTGTCCAGTGTTCTTGTGTCTGGGCTTTGAGTTTGGTCTTAGCAGGGAGAATTTATTATTTGACAAATAGTTGAGATCTTGAACATGAAACTAAAATTGCTTGATTTTGATCTCTTGAGGAGCCACTGTTAAGTGTTGTCCTGTTATCCTCCATGGTGTTTACAAAGTCCTGTGCATTCAAAGCATTCCTTTTGCCTTTATTCCCCTTCCCTTTCTGCTTGTGCTGTGTAAGAACAGTCCCATTTCACGGCAACTCCATAAGGAAAATGAAAGTCCAGTGCCTTCCCTGGACTAGTCCAAGTCCTCTTGCTGAACACCATGCAGKGCCTCCTTTAATACCTGACCAGTCAATAGGCAGAGACCTTCCCAGTGACAAATCTCTGCCCACGCTGGTGATTCCCCTCCCACCTGCAGCTCGGCTGAGCTGGCAGGATTTTCACAGCCTTGTCTCTTTTTCCCAGTTGGCAGCCGAAGGAAAGGACTCTGCTGTGTGCTCTCTTGAGCTGCTCTGTGCTGCCCTGCAGTGAGTACCAGCCGTGTGTGTGCGGTGCTGCTGCCCCTCCTGCCTTGGACATGCTGCATCCCTTTCAGTGTGTTCTTCACTGGGCACAGAGTTCTGCCCTCTGATCCCTGGTTAACTTTCTCAGGAGTCCTTGTTCTTTCTAATAGCCTGCTCTAACCCAAAGCCCGTTTGCCTCCCTCATCTCTTGATTTCTATTTTTTCCTAACTGGTGTTTCTGCGTATTCTTTGTGGCTGGAGGGGTGTGTGGCCAAGAATATAAGCAGCATGGCAGCAGAGGGTCTTTGGCAGTGGTGGCTGCAGATGCAAATCTGTGCGAAYTGACTGACTGTAAAACTCCCCCAGGTTTGTGCATGTCTTAGAAAAGGGATCTGAAGACAAAGGTCAACACTTTCTCATTGGATTGTCCAMAGCTGTGCTTCTCAGCCAGTGCATGGGCTTTGAACTTGTTTGCTTGTCCCAAGATATGAATCCAGTGTTAATTCAATGGCTTCCTTCTTATGTTGGTGCAAATCAGAGGAAAGGCTCTTGCTTTCATTCCTGGAGGAATTGATTTGGTTTTTCCAGCCTCTGAAGCCACCAGCATCAGCCTTTTGGGGATGCTCCAAGACTCATCAGCTGTAGGCTCTTGCTCTGTTTTTTTCTGCAGCTGTTTTGCTTACTCTGACACAAAACAATTAGTGATTTCATACTGTGAGAAGCAGGAAACTTGACAAATGTTTCACATTATTCTTTAAAGGCTGCAGTGTGTAGCTGGGGTTTACTTCATGAAGGGGCCAAAGGGGCACTTTTTAATCCCYCTTTGTGCTTTGAAGCTTAGGCAACTTCTAAAAACTTGCCATGGTCCTCCCTGRCTGCAGCACAGCCCCAGCAAACCTGCCCTGGCAGGCCTGAAATAGGGCAAAGCAGAAAACACAACAGAAAATCAAATACTAGTGGTCAGCTCATCCTTAGCTGGGTCAGACTTACTTCCCTGTGGCTGGAAAGCATTTGGCAGGTTTTCCATAGGCTGACTAAGGAAAAGGACGTCTCCAAGAGGCAGCTTCAAGTGGGAGCACAGTGATAGATTAAAACACACATTTCTTATCTGGAATTGAGGAAAGCCCACCCTGAGAGCCCTTCACAACCTGTATGAGGTCAAATACTTCTGTAATAGGTTACCTTTTCTTAACCTTTTTTATCCTGGTGCTWATTCATGTGTCTGCATAGGAATGAGATCTGCTGGAGTTGTCTGTTGGATTTGAGGTAGAAACACTTATGCCATGAACCCCTGAACTGGACTGATGGTGGTTGATGCAGATGTGTTGTCCTGKCACACTCCACTCTGAGCTTTAGACATGCACGAAATCAGTTGGAATGGACCCTGAAACTGCAGCTTTGTAGGAGTTTCTATTATTTCTTGTTTCACTGCTGTTTGCTGCAAAACTGATCTTTGCCATCATGACCTCTCCTGAAACCAGCCTGTGGTTGTGTCTGTGTGCCCAGAGAGTCCCCAGACACTGGAGCTGGGGTGGCAAAACCTCTCTCTGAGTTTTCTCAGCAGAAGATCTGTGTGAGGGGTGGCACATGGGGATGATGTTCCCTGCAGCCCCCCAGGCTTTGCCTCCATCTCACTGCAGCTGCAGGTCTGACCACGTCCTGGGGGCTTCACTGGTGGGCTCTGCTCTGCAGCTGATGGCATTTGGTGTCCTTGTGCAGGTTAGAGGAACCAGATTGATGATCCCAGTGTTATCCCTTTTTCCTCATTCAAACCACTCCCCACTGCTGGCTTCCCATCTCAGCCAGGACTCCACTGGCAGGTGAAGCAGCTTTTCTCTTGGTTTCTGAGCTCCTGTAGAGAGTTCTCTTGGCAGTAGGACCAATGCTGCAGCTCAGTGTCAAAAGAGGATGATTTTCCTTCCCAGGTCTGGCTGTGGTTTAAGTGCAGCTGCCACATGTTGGTGCACAGGGAATGAGGAGGAGATCTCCTCCTGGAGCTGCTGCTCCAGCCTTTGGAGCTGTGGCCAAGCAGAGGCTGGAGCTGGGTTTGTGTGGCACTGTCAAGGCCTGAGGTGTTCTTGGGCTTGGGCATCTCACATGGATTCAGAAAAACTTTCTTTAGTGTTTTCTGATAAGCATGAGATCAAACCTCCCTCCTGTGGAAAAGGAATTGCTGCTAACTAACACAGAACTGTGAATTTTCCTTGCCATTTTTAACCTGACTTTTGCTCCCTGTTGAAGGTGAATTTCCCAGCACTTAATGTAATTGTTCTTTTGCCTTCTCTCTTACTCCTCCAGGTTAGTGCAAGATGCAGCACTAACCAGAAGCCAGGCAATGAATTGCTAGGCCTCAAAATAGGCTGATGCACCTGATTTTTGTTATTTTTTCTTCTTCCCCATTTGTCCTGATACCTTCTTGGTTTTGTTGAACTTCTCAGCCTCACTGGAAAGGGATAAAARGTCCTTTAAATCATGCACTGAGGGATGCAGTGGCTGCCCAAAGCAGCTTTGACAGATCTGCACCAGTGGTGAAGGAGGCAGCAGAGCAGCTCTTGTGACAAGAAATAAAATCAGACAAAGAACCACTGACAGCCTAAAGCTGTGTGTGAAACCAGCTGGGCCCTCAARGAGGAGGGAAGATGAATATGAGAATACCATGTTTGTGCTCAGAATCTGTGTGGTTAAAAACGTGGCTGAGCTCAATAGGTGCTCTAGGAGCTGTGCAGGGCAGTTCCACGGTGTTACATGGAAAATCTGCATTAATGGAGCAGGAGGAAACTGTTGGGAAGGTAAGGGAGAAGGAGTGGGACGAATGGAAGTGGGATCCTCACAGGAATTGTTGCTGGCTGGGTGGGTGCAGTGCCTTGGGAGGGTGTGGGTGGGCACTGATGGGAAGAGCCTGCYTTGAACAGAGCAGGTTCCCTGTGCCCTTGGTCCCACAGCTCTCCTGTGCTGCTTCCCAACACCCCAGAGCCCACTGCCACCTTCCCCAGCCCCCTCTGGGAGCATTCCACCTCTCTGTGCCAGAGCTCGGCTCCAGCCCTTCCCCTCTGTGCCACAGGATCCRGGGATGGCACCTGGATTCCAATCCAGCCTTGAAAATGGAGGGTTCTTACAGGTGGGAAGGGTTCATGGATATTAAGGCTGCTGTTTCCATGACATTTTTCCTTTTAGTTGACCTTTTACAGGCTTGTAATGATATAACAGGTGCCTGTTGGGCTGATTTTTAGGTTTCCTTCTCCTTCTGGCTGCTTAATGTGTTGTTGGCTTTGTTGTGGGGAGTAGAATTTGTCCTGCTCTGAATAAGCAGTTCCAAAGCCACTGGACTAATTTATTATTTATATGGAGCAATAAAAAGGCATGGATATTATTATACATATGTAGCAGCCTAACAAGCTTTTCTTTGGTGTTCTCAGCATGGCAAGTCTTTTCTACAGCAGGATGCCTGTGCTTTTGTGTAGTTGTGAGCAGGGGTTCTTTGGGTAATAAATAATAATACCAATCTTTGAACTCAAAAATTAAAATATAGATGTAACAGTTTTATAACATTTAAATGTTAGATTATAAATGGATTAATTTCACGAGGTGAAATGGCCAGATTTGTCCATGTGGAGCAAATTTTATCAGAGCTGTTCTGCTGCTGGTGATTACTTACAGTAAATCTTGAAATTGTTCATCTTCTTGTGAAGCAACCCTTGTGAAAGCTAAATAATTAATCTCATTACTTCAGACCTGATCAGTGATTGGGAAATCACTCATCCACCAGATGAATAATTAAGATTAACTTCTTGGCYAGGCTCTCTGAATGTCTCTGTGAAGGATAATGGGAACCTCAGGAGTTGTGCTGCTGAGAGTGCCATGTGTGATTTGAAACCTGGGGGTGAAATAAGTGCTTGGTACCTGGGCAGCAGTGTGAGCCCAGCACAGGCTCTGGGGCTGCAGGGTCTCTGCTTCTGCTTCAGCTCCACAGGCAGAGCTGCACCCAAGGCTCTGAGCTCCTCTGTCTCCTTGTTCTGCAAACACTAACAAAGGAACAGGAGGGAGGKTCATTGTTTAAATCTGGGGTTCAGSAAGTCGTGTTAAACTTATGGGTGGCAGTGCCAGAGCTGTGGAGTGTTCTACAGTGGCTCCTTGGGGAGAGAAGCCCACAGGGGGTGAGGATGTTCTCACCTTTCTCAAGATGGCCAGGGCCCTCTAATGCCTCCACGTGATACTGGGGTACAAACTTTTGTGATAGGACAGGGGATGATGGTGTTGAACTGAGGGAGGGTGGATTTTAGATTCAAGAGAGATTTTTTTTTTTACTATGAGGCTGGTGAGGCCCTGGCACAGGGTAYCCAGAGAAGCTGTGGCTGCCCCTGGATACCTGGAAATGTCCAAGGCCAGGTTGGATGGGACAGTGGAAGGTGTCCCTGCCCATGGCAAGGRGTGGATGAGCTTTAAAAGGTCCTTTGCAGCTCAGGCCAGCCTGGGGGTCTGTGCTGRAGCCATTTGCACAGCCTGTGGTGCAGATGCTCCTCTGGAGCTCACACGTGGCACAACGAGCCATGAACTGAGCACTTGATTAATGTTGTCTTTTCTTGTTTTTGCTTTTTCTCTCTGTTGCCTCCCTTGCTCCTTTTCCTGCTTACCCCAGAAAAACTGATTGAGGGACTCAAATCTCCCGAGCCTGCACTCCTGCTCCCTGAGCTGCTGCCTCTCGCTGACCCCTTCGGTAGCACATCAGACGCTGTGAATGGTAAAGCCCCCCAGGCCCTGTCCCCTCTGTGTCACACAGCATGTCCTGCCCTGCATGCTCACTCCTGTGCACCCCTGGCTCCCAAACAGCCCCTGGTGCTGGGGAGGTAATGGATTGTGCTGAGACAGATCTGCCTTTTCTCTGTGAGGTGGACATTGACCAAATTCTCACTGCTCAAATTTGGAGAACTCCAGATGTATTATCTGGCACAGTGATGTGGCACAACTTCTTTCTCTTGGTAGAAGAAAGTTAACTGCTGATAGAAGAAGAAGATGGCAAAAATACCTTCATTTCTAGTCAAGGTTTTATGTTTAACCATGGCCTAGGCACTGAGCTGGTCTATCTGCTCATCAGCAGGATGAGGAGGAAGGACAGCATTCCCTGGACCTGGGGAGTGCTGGGAATAACCATGCTGGGCTGCTGTAAGCCTGGSTGCAGCAGGCTCCGGGCAGGATCAAGGTTTTGTACTGTTGCAGAATGGTGTTTTTATCCACCTGCCAGGTGCACTGAAAGTAGTGACTGCAAGCTGCAAGTTCTTGCCATCAGCTGCTCCTGTGGGTTGGGGTCCCATGACCATCTRGGTGTGACCTGTGGCTCTGAGTAGAAAGGAAGGACATAACTCACTGTGATAGTAAAACTTCTGTTTTGCAATTATTGGCAGTTGTCTGAATGCTCTTAAGTGATGGTCCTACAAATCACAGACACTCACTGCTGGGAAAACAGAAATGATCATTAATCTCTCTTGGCTGACCAATTAGACCAGTTCTGGTTCTGGCTTTGGATGCATCCTGGTCCTTTAATTTGACTGGATCTTTACCTCAAGGAAGAGACCCAAGCAGGCATT
>NW_026623941.1:63819-67144 GCF_030028575.1 Malurus melanocephalus | reverse complement strand
CTGTTGTCCCCACACGATGGATGAGATGATTTGAGKTGACCCTGGGGCCTGGGGTTTGCAGTGAGACCTCACATTCCAGAACTGTCACCTCTCTGTAGAGCCTGAAGTCCTGATTCTGTTGGACCCTTTCATAAAGATCCCGTAAAAATCTTGTCTTTTTACAGCTTAACTGGGACCTTTCTAAGGCCTCCACAGCACTTATTTTAGTGATCAGTTGCTCGTAATGGTTAGAGGATTCCAATGGTCTCTGTTTTTCTTCTGCTGGACAAGGATCTTGTGGATACACTTGCCAAGCCCCAGGCTTCTTGCTCAGCTGCAGGGCTGGTGTTAATAACATGCTGTTCTATCCTCTGCCTATTTCAAATTGGGCTTGTGCAAGTTAAAATAAATAAATAAAAATAAAAACTGAAACTAAATAAATCCTGCTGAATTAATCTTCCCTTGTGATTAAATCCACACTGGACTCCAGCCCCTTGAGCTGACAGGTACTTAAAGGTCACTAGAGGATTCAGACAACTCCTGCCTCAGTTCTTTCTGCATTTCCTTGCAAACTAACCTCTGGCTTCTCCTCTGCTGTTCTGYCCCTGTGGAAAGGAAAAGCTGACGTGGCTGTGGAGAGCCTGATCCCGGGGCTGGAGGCCCCGCTGCCCCAGCGCCTCGTGTCCCAGAGCGAGTCGGTGGCCTCCAACAGAACAGGTTGGTCAGGCACAAGGGGCTGAGGGGGTCTCACAAGCACAAAGCTCTGGCTGCTCTTCCCAATTCTGGGACCTGGGCCTGYCTGTGGGCCTTGTGGAGGGAATGCTGTGTGGTTTCTCATCTCGTTGTGAGGAATGGAAATGGTTCTTCCCCCAGAGGGTGGTGGGCTCAGAACAGGTTCTCCAGGGAATGGCACAGCCCCAAGGCTGCCAGAGCTCCAGGAGTCTTTGGACAGTGCTGCCAGGGATGCACAGGGGGAGTGTTGGGGTGTCTGTGCAGGGCTGGGAGCTGGACTCTGATCCTTGTGGGTCCCTTCCCACTCAGGACATTCTGTGATTCTGAGGTACAATATTCCTTGAGCCCACCATCACAGACCTGTAGGTGCTGCTGCGTTGCTCCCATGAAGCTCTTTACAGTTCTGGAGCAGTCACTGATTTTTGTCCCATGAGGGCACGAAGAGGCAGCTGGCCCTTTCGCTGTGCAGCCTTGATTGGGCCACTTGCCACAGCAGATGAACTTCAGCTCTTGCCAGAGGTCTCTGGTGGGAGTGCCTTGCATTTGGGGCTCTTCCCTCTTTGCAGAGCCCCCACTTTAACCTGTCTCTGTGGGATTTCTTTGACTGTTCAGCCTCAGAGAGCAGGACACCCTGCTGGAGATGTTGGGACTCTCTGCCCTCACTGAGAGCAGTGGAATGTTTTCCATCACCAGAAATGGCAGCTTTTGCATCAAAGTTGTCTGTACTCTTGCACTCTGAGTGTGGGTGAGTGGGAGTGTGGAATATGAGCTTAATGCTGTTTGTGTCCTRTTCAATGCCACCCTGGGATGCTCTCCTGGATCCAGACTCTCTCACTGGGGAAGACTCTCTACTTGACTGTTCTCTGCTCTCTAACCCTGCTGCTGACCTCGTGGATGAGTTTGCTCCTGTAGCTTTTGCAGCTCAGCCTCACAAAGGTAAACTGCCCTYTGCTCTCAGYCCTGTCCCTCCTGCCCCTGCCCTTCAGATGATGTGAAGCTGATCCTGATTTACATAAACAGATGCTCTGACCTGTTCTGGTGATTTATTGTCCCCAAGCCACTGTTTTGTTTTCTTCCCAAGCTGGTGAAACTKGGAATGTGCACTGAAGTATGAWGGGAAAAGAATATCAAGTATTCAGSTTGAGTGTAAAGACAAAGTTTGTCCAAAATGGTGTTGTTTTCCATGGAGTGGGGATCCAGGAAAAGGGATCCAGCAGGCAGGAAGGGTGGACTCTGTGTGCAGCCCTTCCTCAGTGAGTGCATTCTGGCTTTGCTTTTTCCACATGGGATTTAAGACCTGGGGTTTTTTTGCTGCATTATTAATTCTGAAAGGGAGCCTGATAATCACCTGTCACAAGTTTTTTAAACAAATGGATTATATTTTGGTTTGTTGGAGTTAGCATCCAGGCAGATGAGCTCCTTTAGCCCTAGAGGGCATTGTCCTTAGCAGAAGTTCTTGAGTCCAACTGTAGTGTCACAGCAAACATGAATGAGAGCCTAGATGCCATGTCCAGCTGCAAAATTGAACAGTTTCTTGGAAAACCAAAGCAGAGCTGAGGAGGAAGAGCAGACTATGTGTGGTGACTTCCAGGAGCCCCAGGTCAACGTGTTTGAGCTTGAGTGGAGCTGTGGATGTGCAGTGATGGCAGCTCTGCTCTCTGCCTGTGAATAAATGAGCTGAGGGCCCTGGGGCTTGGCCAGAGCTCAGGTGGGTTTGGGTTTGTCTCCAGGCTCTGTCTGTTCTGGCTGGAGAGGTGCACAGGGATGCTGTGAAGAGCTGTCAGCTGCACTGTCCGGGGAGCTCCTGCTCTGGCTGGGCTGGAGCAGCTGTGAGCAGCCTGTGGTGGCCCTTGGGGACAGTGTCTTTGGGGACAGTGCCAGGTGCTGGGAGTGCCTCAGGGAATACACCCCCACCTAGGACAGGGGCAAGGCCAGGACTTCTGGGYTGTTCATTGCCTGGAAAGAGAGGCCCAGAGCATCAGTGCTGATTCCTGGGTGCCCCTTGGAGCCAGCTTGTGCTTTGCTCACTGGTGAGTATCCCTGTAGCAACAGAAATGCTGTGGCCTCGGAGGAATTGCTGCAAAACCAGTCACAAATCAATTTTTACACTTGATGGCATTTCAGAATGAGTTTGTGTTTTCCATAGAGCTTTTGGGTTAAACAAGCAGTCCTTCTAATTGCTCAGTGCTGTAATACACTTGTGTGCCACTTTATTTTGCATTGAAATGTTTGTGGAGCAGTTACTGCTCCATCCTGGGACACAGCAAAGCCAAATGTTGTGGTGTGGTTTAATGAGAAAATAAATGAATAGACTCCTGCATGGYTCTCCCAGGGCTGCCCTCTGGGATGGAAAGGGCTCATGGTTATGAGGAAAGTGAGGGGGGTGAGAGAGGTGGGTGGAGGCAAGGTATTAAAATCTTCCAGAACTCATTTATGGCTTGTTTTCAAACCCTCATTTTAAGCTCTGGGTGTGGTTATTAACTAAACATCAGTCTCAGTCTTCATTTTTTGCTTTGTTTATCCAGTCCTGGTGATGGTGATCTAAAACAGCCCTGGGWTAGGTGTTGCTGTCCCTGGGTATCATCAGCCTGTGAAACTGCAGTGTTCCTGGTGC
>NW_026623941.1:43905-63298 GCF_030028575.1 Malurus melanocephalus | reverse complement strand
GTTATCAGTGGGATCATGGAAAGGCACTGTGCTCTGATCCTGTTATCAGTGGGATCATGGAAAGGCACTGTGCTCTGATTTCATTATCAGTGGGATCATGGAAAGGCACTGTGCTCTGAGCAAGGACTGATCCTTCAGCCTTGTCACTGCATCCTTTGCTTGTTCTTCACAGGGCTGTTTGCTGGCCCTAGAATTGGTGCTGGGCCTTCAGGGTCCCTGAATTTGCATTTGCTGAATTTGGCACCAAACTCTGTGACAGAGGGGGCAGGATGTTTCTCTTTGGGGTAGCACAAGTCCCTGAGCCAAGCTGCAGAGCTTTTGGGACATTGGGCAGCCTTTCCCTCCCCTCAGGAGTGTCCACAGTKGAGCAGAGCTCCTGCAGCAGGAGCTGGGAGCAGTTGTGTGTAAATGCCATGCAAGTGAGATGCTCGCAGGGGCTCCCAGGGATGTTGGGAAGAGACACAAATAAATAAACTCTGGAGACATGGTGAGAGTTCCTGCTGAGATGGGGCACCTTTGTGTGTTTGACACTTAGCATTATCCTCCTCGTTTTTCCTGGGTCTGATCCTCCAGAGCACAGTGTAGTTCCATGAGTGATTTCTTGCATCATCTCAGCCCAAACCTGTTAACATCTTTGTCAGYTTTAGGTAGAAAGCTTTAATTCCTAACAGGAGTCAAACAGGAGTGTTCCTGTTCTGTGAAAACGGTTGGGTTGACATGACCTTGATGGGCTTTCAGAAATACTTCATAGAGGAATTGAGGAACAGATTTTGGAGTGTATTTTAGGTGTCTGAAGTAGTAAGTAGTGATGCCTGGGGAGTGTGAAAGCCTCTGAAGGTATYTAATTGCCTGATAAGGTGGATAAATCATCTCATCTCCAGAGATGGTTGAAAGTGCCTCTCACCAAGTGTTGAACTGCAGCTGAYGTGGATTGAAATCAATGGAATTCTCTCCCAGAACTGCCCTAGGATTCTTTAGAAAATCTTCCTCAGCATCTGGTTACTCTTTAGCCATGAAAACTTCTTAGAAACCTGGCTTCATGTTGCCCTTCTTGTTCTGTTGGTGTGGGTGAAAGCTCAGAGTTTGTCTCACATAGATGACTGGAATTTCTTGAGTGTTTTGTTTTTTTCCCCAGCTCTTTTCCTCTCGCTGTGCATGAGAGCTGTGGGCCAGAGAGCCAGACTGAGCTCTTAAACCATGCTTAATGGTAAAGAACACCTTAGGTATTGGGAAACTTAAACCAGGCCTCTGCCACACCTCCCAGCTGCCCAGTTGAGCCTTCAGACTGATCAAGTTTTGGTTGAGGTCTCGTGACTTGGCTTGCTTGGTTTGGTTTGGTTTGATCCCCTCCACTTCTGTATTTAATTGGCTCCTTTCCTACCCACACTTACCAGCTTTATTTCACCTTTAAAATGAAACTCCTGCTTCTAAACRCTGTCTCTGAAAACGTAAAAATGTTCTAACACTTCCTGGCAATTCTAACCAGCCTCTCTGCTATCTTTGCTTCTCTACCTCTATTTCTCTTCTATGCTGCAGAAGATACTAACCTGATATCAGGCTTTGATGCTCCTGAGGGCTCTGAAAAAGTGACAGAAGATGAGTTTGACCCAATTCCAGTGTTGATATCCAAAAATTCACAAGGTAAGCCAGGATGTGGGAGTGGAAAAGGGAAGGAAAAAAGGAAAACAGTGACTATATGAATTAGTTTTGGGGCAGTAGTGCTGCAGCACCTGTGACTAGTTGAAACACTGAGCTGTGAGATACTATCAGTGTGGTATTTAGTGAGCTTAGTCTGAGATAASCTTGGCCTTGAATTTTCTGTAGATTCTCTAATTACAAGATTTCCATGTCCAAAACCAGACATGCAATGAGGTAATTTCTCCCAGCCTGTCAGGAGGGCACAGACCCCTCAGTGGCTGAATGCAAAGAGAGCTGTGTTCTCCCACCTTCTTATTTACTGTCCAAGCCTTTGGTCTTCCAGCTTTTGAATGAATTTGGAATGAGGCACAAGAGAGAATGATGATGATGATCTTTATAGCCCCCAAAACTCCTGCTGAAAGTGAGGTTTTTTCTCTTCTGGTTGGTGCCTTTCAAAGGTGGGAAGTGAGCATGAGAAGTTTGCTCCATGTCCCCACCTCACCTRAGGAGCTCTGAGCAGGCAGAGGCTGCAGGACAGTGACTGAAGGCTGCTCATTTGACACCACCTGGCACCTGAATCCTCTGAATGTGATCTTTGCCAGCAATTTCAGCCTCATGTGGGCTTATGGAGAAACAGCAGCACTGGTGGCTTAATAGCAACAWTTGTCCTGAGTTTTTTAGCTCTTTAGCATCAGTCAGTGTGTCACACCTGACCAGCGAAGGATCAGTGAAGTGGGTCCCCCCTCTACAGTCACACCATTGAAAGGATTATTTGATTACAGCCTTTGATTTACTTGTGGAAGTTGAAAGACAAATTCAGGACTTTTTTTTAAGGCTTTTTTTGCTTTTTTTTTTTTTTTTTTTTTTTTTTTTTTTTTTTTTTTTTTTTTTTTTTTCCCCAGTTTGGTCACAGAACCTTTTGGCTTCCCTAACTCCCATTTTTGGTTGCAGCAGGAATGTGCTGTATCCCTGCTCTGCACTAGTATTGGATTTCAGAGGCTGTCACTCGTTAGAAACAGTTCAAATATAACAAACTGCTCCTGCTGGAAGTCAGAGATTTCCCAGAGACTGGGCCAAGATAGGCCACCTTGAGTATCTAGGGGCATYKKRRSKARWTGGWSYYWSRKGKYYTTTCMRRYCCWWWCCAWTCYRWRMYWYTYTSYKWTKSTWTCCAAGTCCCAGTTACAGAAAGTCCCATGTGGTGGAACAGCTCAAAGCACCCAGAGATGCTCCTAAAATAGCAACTAAGTTTCAAGATTTAAAACTTTGACCTGTCTTTTCTATAGGCTGTGGGAGTCCTTGAATTGTTTTAGAGATCCCATGGTAAGGACAGGGCTCTGCAGGCTGGATAGATTTTGGGGAAAGCTCAGGTTTGTAGGAATTTGTTGGCTGCTGTGCTGGTTTGGGGGGAGAGGGTGGAAGAACAAGCAGGGGATTCATTGTTATCATGATACAAATAATGAGAAGTGCTTGAGCAAATTTTCTGTTTTGCTTTGACTTTTTTCTTTCTTTCTTGATCTTGAACTTCTGAAACTGTYGTGTGTGTGTGTCGTGTTCAATACTGAATTCCTATCTCTCACACTTTCAGGTGGGCATTCTAGAAACAACAGTGGAAGCTCTGAGTCCAGTCTTCCCAACATAGCCAGGTCTTTGCTGCTGGTGGATCAGCTCATAGACCTGTAGCAGTGACACAGTAGCAGAAGCAGTTTCTGTAACGTACCCAAACCTCCGTTGCCAGAAGAGTTTCCTTCCGTTGTGCTTCTTTGGGGCTTTGCTTTTTTTTCTTTTTTTTTTCTTAATTAAGAGAAAAATCTGCCAACAGGAGTCAGTCACCCTCCTCTCTCCCTGTCTTCCCATAGCCTGGGGAAGATCCTGGCTCTCCAGGTAGCCTGTTSTCTCTAGAGCTGGTAAAGCCCTGTGGGTTCCCTGTGCACTGTCCCATAGCCCTGTCCCAGGGGAATACTGTGCAGAGCCCACCTGTCCTTGTCCCTGTCCCTGCTTAGGGAGCTGTGGCTGCTCTGTGACCCTGGAACAGCCTCTTTCCCCCAAGAGCAGAGCGTGAACAGCACGTCCCAACCTTTGCTTTGTGCATTTGGGTTTGGTTTTGGTTCTGTTCCCGTTTTCCCATGGCTGGGCTGGAGGAGGGAGMAGGTGACAGTGGTAGGGACATCCCTTCACCTGCAGGACACGGGATAGGAGAGCTGGTGGCTCTGAATTGCTTCAGAGGAGGAGGAAGCCCCAAATTCCTCCGAGCAGTCCGGCCATACTCTGGTGATGGTGCACATGAAGAGTTTCCCAGCTGCCCCCAGCTTGTGGTTTGCTGTTTAACAATCCTGCTGGGAATAAACTGCGCTTCCCAGGGGAGGGAAAACCAGAGAAAAGGAAAAAAAAGAGAAAAGAAAAAAAAGAAAAAAACAGATTGTTAAAGCTGCAGAAATGACCCTAAGTGAAACGTAACAAGGTTTTGAACCAAATCCGTATGAGTATGGCTGTGACTAGTGTTTCATTGACCTTTTTTTGGGTGAAAAGGGCGCTGTGGCAGCAGCAGATGTATTTTCTGTGACTTCTTTTCTGTGTTTGACTGGAAAAAAAGAAACTCCCTCAACTTACTGTAAATTGTGTATGAAACAAATTGTCCTACRGTTGTTTGTCTATTTTTAATCCTGGTTTTAGTCAAGCATCTGGTATCTGTTCTGGGTTCTCCATTTTCTCTTGTAACTGCTATAGTGCACCCCAGTTCAGTATGGAGCCATTGTTTCAGTAGACAAAGATTCCTGTGGGCCTTTTCCCACCCCAGTCTCTGTGAACACGCATGCACTTGGTTCAGGTGGTTTGAAATCAGTGCTGCTACAACTCGATGGGTTCTCCCTTTTCTTTCTCCCTTCACAAGCTTAGTTTGTTAATAGCTGGATACGCTCAACTCGTTTTCCTTGGCTTATCATGAAGTCTGGAATTTCTATCTTGTATTTGAAAGCCCTTTCTGAGCAGAAGGACTCTTCCTCTGTAGTGGAATACTTCCCAGCTTCCTGCTCCCCTGTGTATGTGTTTGTAGCTGTATTAGTAACAGTGCAGTTCCCACGTGCGAAAGTACGAGCGACTGAATGTGTCTGTGCTGACCTCGCTGAGAAGGGAAGAACCCCAAGTTTGTGACTCCTCCTTTCCTCTCTCCATCTCTTCCCCACCCCAACACTTAGTTTAACAAATTCTGTACATAGAAATCCCATCAGTTGTGTCTCTACATTACTCTTCTTTTAAAACTTACACTTATTAATAAAAGTATTGCTTAAGTGTGTTGTATCATTACATGTGTATACTGCACTTTCCAGGAGAAGCTTTACATGAGAACTATGGAAATGACCTTAGTAAAATTGTGGATAGAACTTTATTATTTTTTTGTTTTATATTCCTAAAGCACAGGCAAGCTGGACTGGAAAACATGAACACGTTATAGATAGAAAGTTATTGTATAGTCAGATACTGAGATTATATGAAAAGAGAATGGATTTTAAAAAGTAACCATCTACTGTATATTAGAAACAAAGATTTCTGTGAATTAAAGTACTTTTAAAGAATGTTTAAGATTTTAAATCTAATGGCGCTTGTTCAAGGGTTCTGGAAAAAATGACAAATGCACTGGGTTGTTAATAATGCTATTAAATAAGCAGATGTGAATGTTTATTTTATTGGTTTTTCAAGTAGCTGTTCGTGGGTGTGGGTGGAAATACGATATTTTAGAGATGTCTGTTCTTATACCTCCTTCATTAGAAAATACTCAACATGTGTTTGCAGAATGAATGGACATGAGAGATGAGTGGAGACTGGGGATTCATTTTAAACTCTGCAGGAACTGTGATCTCCCACGGGCTCTGCTTTGGTGTTGGTGCTGCTCAGAACTGAGGAGTCTGTGAAAGCTTCTGCTCTGAGGGCATGAGCTGAACTTCATCCCGTGTCCCCATGGGACGCGCTTGGTGTCCCCTGATGATGAGTCTGATGGCCTAAGGATGAGTCTGTTGTAGCCTGGGGGGAGCCTTGTGAGAGCCAAGGGAGATATTTGTGTCCCCTTGGAAGCACCATGGGCTCAGGAGGTGTTTAGTGACACAAGCAGTCAGTGAAATCCCAGCAGGGCTGTTCTCCCCTCCCATGTGCAGTTTGTCCCTGGTGGTTTGCACAGAGGGCTGGAGCTGGACTGGTGGCACTGACTGTTCTGGTGGATCCCCTGTATGGGCACTACAAACACAACACAGCATGTGGAACAACTGCTCTTCAATTCAAGGTTGTGCTTTGGGTGCAGAACAAACTGTGGGTTTGGGTGGCAAAGATTGAAAGGAATAGTTGGAATTTTGGTGTTGGTTCTTGCTTGCTCTGAGGAACTCAGGTTGGAAAGTGCCCCAACTCCTCCTTGTTCTTGCTCTTCAACCAGATGAGTACAAGTGCCACACGCACAGTTCAATCAGCCACCCTGGTTCTGACAATATCCACTGTGCTGGGACCATCTGTCCTAAAACAGAAGTGTAACTGCCTCGGCTTGGACTGTCCAAGTCTTTGCAGGATCCCTTGGGAGTTCCTTGGCCAGGGCTTTAGGTGTGTGCCAGCCTGCTAGGACAGTGGGTGGGGGAATCTTGGCTTTATGGCAAGATTCTTCCTGTTCCAGCCCACAGGCCAAGGGCAGCTTGAGCCAATCAATGTGGAGGAAAATTGTTTTTAGAGTGAGTTTCTTGTAAAAGAACCATGATGGTGTTCCTTAGCCTGAAAGCTTGCAGGGTATTGTCTCCAGTAGCTATGCAAAACCACCTTATTTAAAATAGGTTTTAAAAAAAAAATTGTTATTGCAATGAAATTTGGGATGCAATTCAGGCAGAGACAGCATTCAGCAAGCTTTGGGATATCTGAGCAAACATGAACTGTTGGGTGGTCTCTGACACAGGAAGTGTCCCTGGGCATCCAGGGTGCTGYAGGAGCAGCTCAACTGGGGGCATGTGGAAGTTATTTTCTTTTCAGCCAAACTTTTGTAGTTCCAGAACTCCCCTGGGAATCTGTTGGACAGTAGCTGGCAGGGATGTGCAGGRGACATGGATGTGACATGGAATGCTCTGGTGAGGGACACTGATGGGCAGCTCAGTCACCAACAGTCRGGGGAATTCTCTCGTGTCTCAGAGCTGAGGTGTGGGCACTGCACACTGAACTGCACCACTCCAGCAGGAAATGTAGGCTTGGGGGAAAAACATGGGGAAAAAGGGTTCCTTTGTAGTTCTTTGTTGTCCTGTGCTGTCCATTTGCACATGAAGAGAAGCTGAGCTCTGATCTCACTGCTCTGTCTCTCGGGGGTGAGGAGGGGCTGCTCACTGGGCTTGTTCTGGGGACATCTCTGCTGTGGGGCTGCTGCTCCTGCCTGGCACAGGAGYGGGGTCACCCTGTGCCACTGCCTTTAGCGGGGCCCTGACTGTACCTTAAACATCCAGAGGATGCTGTTGGTGTCCAGGGATCTGAGTGTCCACGAGCTGCTGGAATGTGGGGTGTGGGTTGGGGAGTTTAACTCCTGCCTGCTATCAATGGCTGTGCAAGCTGCCAGAACTACAGCACTGAATTCCTCATCCTCTGCAGCTGAAGGCCCTGGATCTGCCTCCAGGTCTCCCACTGTGAGTGCCTTTGAGCAGAAACACTTAATTCTGCAAATTGTCCAGTGCCACAGGTGACACCRACCTTTGATGTTGTACTGTGGTACCTCCTGGCTGGAAGTGCTGTGCTTCCTGGCTGGAAGTTTTCTATTGTTGTTTAATGAGATTGCTTCTAGGAATTCAAATAGTTTCTAGGAATTGGAATACAAGGAAAATCTCCACAGTGCAAGAATGGAGGAATGATAAGTCTTTTGACCCTTTTGAAATTCCAAACTAGTAATTCTTCGCACTGGTAACTGTGCTGATCTTTAGCTACCTGTTACTGTAGGTTGAGTCCTGCCTGACTTTGGCTTGWTGAAATCAGGAGGGTTTCCTGGTGAAAGAGTAGTTTTAGACTCCAGAAATTCCACTGTTTCCCTTGAGCTGTTTTGGGCTCTGCTCCAGAAGTGAGATCCTCATCATTGTGGTGACTACTCTGCCTCCTGTAATAGGGAATAAATATTTTCTAGTTTTCCTCTTGGCTGTTTCAGTCCTCTGCCACTTCAGGGCACTGTTTTCCTTGGAAGGTGGGGAAACTCCAGGTGCCAGGGCTGTAACCTGGGGTAAAGCTCTTTCAGGATTTTGTCTGGATGTGCTGCTGGGGTACTGAGTGATAAGAGGGTTTGTTAAAGGTTCTCCTTGGAAAAGAGCCTGGATATAGTTTGGAATCTTTTTTAGTATTTATATCTGTCCCTGGATATATACCAACATTGTACAGGGGTAGGGAGAATCCTCATCCCCATGTTCCAGCTTCTGTAAAGATTATGGCTGTTTGAGGGTGCTTAAACCTGAGCATTTACTGGAAACCTGAGGGATGCTTCCCCACGGAGTAACTCCCAGATCTTGGGAGTCTGGAKGAGGAGGTGACAGACAGGAGCTGCTCAGTCTCAGGAGAGGCAGTTGTTGGGAAATGCTCCCTCTGCAAAAGGGGCATCTCTGCAGAGGGGTTGTGGTGCTTTGTTGTGTCARTCCAAGCAAATCATCTGCTTGGTTCTGTCAGGCCTCCTGTGAACAGGTCTGAGACTGCACAGAGGAGGGCCAGGGGTCCAAACCAAAAGGGACTGCTTTAGTTCAGTGAGATTTGTCCTTTACCTTCCTGCTGTCACCAGCTCGTGGAGTGACCCCTTTCCTGTAACACAGAACAAAMCACATCCAGGCCTTTTCCCAGGAAACTGTCCCTTGAGTGCCTCAGCCTGGCTGSTCTCTGGTGTCAGACCTGCCAAAGCATCCATGGGCACTGGCAAACTGAAATTCCCTGTTGTTCTGTAAGTCAGGGCCATCTCTGGAATGCTGCTTTGCAAGGCCCATAGTTAAAGCTGCTCATGTGAAGCACTGGCCTTGTCTTGTTATCTCTGTGCTGACTTTCATACAAAGGGGCTGGCTTTTGGTTTGATGGGGTATTTTAGTGTCAGTGCAGCTCAGACTGTTTTTTACATATTCATCGCTGGAGAGGAGATGTCTGAGTCCCACAACCAGATGTTAACTAATATAAAATGCTGGTATGATGATGATCAATTCCATGTTGTAATGGTGCTGCTGGAGCTCCTGCTGGGACCTTTCCTTTGCTTTCTGCCAAAGGAAGCACTGAGGGACCCAAGGAATGTGCTAAAAAAAATCTGCTGAGACCACTTAGAGGGGAAGGGTCTGRAAGTGCCAGGTGTCCCTCACTCAGCATTAGAGAAACAGATCCTGGCAGAGTAGGTTGTGCTCCTGCCTTGTCAGTGAATCCTCAGACTCTCAGGTGACATCCCTGTGCCTGCTTTTGTTGTGTTCAGGTTGTTGTGGCCCTTCCCTTGTGGTATTGCTCAACAACTCTGGCTGAAAGCAGCTCCTGCTGAAGCATCACTTGGATTTTATCTCCCAGAGTAACTCAGAGCTCCTGTACTGGTCTTGGCAAGGGAGAAAACTGCTGCTGAGCATTTGGTGTCCTCACATAGGATGGGCAGAGAGAGTATTGGAAAAAGTAATTTTTCCCAGAATAGGGCGTTCTGCTTCKTGTGCCATGTCCCCACATTCAGAGCTGCGTGCTGCTAAGACTCAGCAGATGGGTTTACATCCTGTCATCCCTCTCTTACTCTGGCCCAAATGTCATGGTTTACATGGGCACAGGCGCCCGCTAACACATGTGAAAGTTAGAAAGAAAATTCCAACCCAATGTGCTGTACTTGTGCAGWGTGGGCCCTTGGTGTGCATCAGCATCATGCTCTCCATGAGAAATGCCTTCTTGCCATGGCTCAGGGTGGACTGGGGGTTTGGAGGCATTTGCATGATGTGGTAGCTGGTCTTAGCCCTTGGCTGATGTGGAACCAGCCTCCTGGGAGGGAGCTCTACTGGAGCTGTGCTGCTCCTGGAATCCAAGAGGGCACCTGAGGGGAAACCAGTATGGACAACACAGGCTGCAGGAGAGAGAGAGAGTATTTTTGTAGAGTAACTGGTCATATGTTCACATATCTGCACTGTCTTTATTTAGCAGTGTAATGTATCCCAGTGAAGAGTTTCCCAATAAATAACTGGTTTTGATGCCTAATGAACGACTGCTGTGTCTTTACTTGTGAGAAATGATGGAGAAGGGGATGACTTGTGTATGTCYGTGGGTGTGATGGAGAAGCAGTGCCTGAGGGCTGGATGGGTGTGYAAATATGAACAATTAACCTGGGCAGAATTTTCTCTGGGTGAGGTTCTGTCATTGCAGGGTGTGTTGGTTGGTGCCTTGCTGTSCCTGGGTACCAAACAGCCTCCTCACCCTCCTTGTTCTTCCTGCAATTCCTACTGTTTAGTTTTCATGTGATTTTCTCCTATCCTTTTGCTAACGAGTCCAATGACACACTTCTAACCTGCCAGTAGTTCTKTGAAGGTAAGAGATCTTCTGTTTTGTCTGTGTGAGTCCTAAGGCAAACCCAGCCTCCTCATGGGCTCTTGGAGCTGGAGAAAGGCAGGACAGTCTCTCCCTGCACTGCCTTGTTATGATAATGCAGAAACAAGYCAGGTCCTTGTAGTTGTGATCCTTGATTTGAAGTCGATGGTATGTGGTATTTAAAAACCATTTGTCTGGAAATGGTTAAAAAGAATAGCTGCTACTAAAATAGCTGCTACTTAGGATTCACTAAAAGCTGTAGGGTAACCTTCAGTCTTTGAAATGGGCCTGTTCTTTTAGCAGGTTTTGGGACATCCCTATGTATTTTACAAGCCTGAGTGCAGTTCCACATACCCGTGGGCTGGCCCGCAGGAAGAGAAGCTATGCCAAGCAATAGATGTGCTTGGAGAGCAGCAGTGCAGGGCAGAATGACAGAATTTGTCTGTCTGCTGGAGCTTCCCTCAGGCAGCAGCAGGAAAGGAAACACTCTGCAATGGTGCTGTCGTCGTGGGTGGGTGGGAGAGAAAGCTGGTGGAATGGTGCTGAGGGTGCTGTGTGTGCCCATGCGTGTGTCCAACATCTTCCATCCTCTGAGCAGTGGTACCCGTGGTGACCCTGGGCTGTGTTGCAAACACCTTCCCTGGCATTTTAATTTCATTAATTTGCCCTCCCTCCCCTGCCCATTTTCCATGTGTGGTGGTGGTTTCCATCTGAACGGCGTGACATTCTTGTGTAATAAGTACCTTTCATTCTGATTGCAGACCAAGGAGATGGAGCTGGTTCAGTAACACTCTTCTCTTGTGTTTGTAGGTYTGCAGAGGGATCCAGGCCTGTTCCCAGCTGTAGCTCTTGAGCTCCATGAAGGAGATTCTGGCAGTGATGGACTCGCTTTGTACAAGGGTCAGCCTGAGATGCTGGATGTGAAAGTGCAGCGCAACTCAGAGTCAGAGTACTTGGCTAGAGATGGTCCTTCAAGCAACAGCTCCTTCTACAGTAGTGAAGGAGAGGGAACAGACCAGGAGGGAGATATTCTGGATTGCAGCGGGTCCAGGCCTTTACTGATGGATTCGGAAGAGGAGGAGGAGACCTGCAAGTTGTGCCCAGGGTTCCTGCAGCCTGCACCCAGGGAGAGGCATGAGRCCTCCAAAGAACATCCCCACTCCCAGGCCAGAGCAGGGGAGMCGCTGTTCCCGGCCTTCCAGACTCACACTGGAGAGGTTTTTAATGAACCGGATGTTTTTGCCACAGCTCCTTTCCGAAGCTTAAGGAAGGTGCCTGATGAAGTGGATGTCTTTACCAAAGCTCCTTTTATCTGCAAGGGCAACACAGCCCTACAACATCCAGAAGAAGCAGATGTGTTTCTGAGAGCCCCTTTCACGAAGAGGAAAAGCACAGAAGAGTTGACTTCCCATAAGGAGCCGTTCACACCACCCGTCTTCTTAAGCCAAGGAGGCGATGGCCGAGCTCATCTGATATTCCCCAGCCTGGATTCAGCRGCACAGGGGTCCATGGCCTCAGTGAGACCTCCATATCCTTCTGCTGGGTTTGCTCAGCCAGGCAATCTCCATCCCTCCTCCGTAAGAGCCTTGGAGGCCCAAGAGAGTGTCCCTGCTAAAGCAGTGCTGCCAGAGCAGGGCGATGTGGCCAGTGAGAGGGGCCACAGCCACGCGTTGGCCCCGGAAGCTGCGCTGGGCTCTGTGGCCAACAAGCCTTTCCGTCCGCAATCCTTGTCCAAGTATTCCCGACACTACAGTCCTGAAGATGGGCCGGACCTCGAAGCCAAGCCCATAGCTGCTTACAAAGTGGTGTCTCAGACCAACAGACAGGCCATAGCAGGGTCTGTCTCTGTTGTCCCACTGTCTTCCAGGACTACGGAGCTGCCCGGCGCGGATCCCTTCGCCTCAGCGCCCTTCCCTTCCAAAGCGGCGAAGCAGAAGCCTTAATGTGCCAGGAGCTGGGGGCTGTGCTTCCTGCAGGACCACCTTGCACAGGACCTCGAACCTCTTAGCTGAAATGAATGACATAGCAATATATATATAWAAAATAATTATTATTTTTGGTCAGAACTCTATTTGCAGTGATATATAGTTGAACCATTTAAGTTATGTTAGTCCAAATGCCTGGCACTCAGGATCCTCGTGTCCTTTCCAGTTGCTTCTCACCTTCCTCCTCTCACTGTCTTCCTTCCACTCATTTTTTTTAGATGCTTTTCTCAGACCAATAGTATTCCATATTTTCTGGTCCTGGGTGGAGAAATGCATTACAAGATGAATTAAAAGGTTTATTAATTACAGAGCGAGTCAAGCGGGACTTGCTAATGCTCTGGAAAGGACATAATTTCACAGGTTAAAGAGTTACTGTGACTTCTCCTATCAGTGATATTGCTGCTGCTCAGCAGCAGTGCTGCCATGGCTCCAGGGTGTTGGTGGGTGATGTGYCCATGGAGCACATGGGGGCCAGTCTGGGCAGTGCTGCTGAGAGCAGAGCCGTGGGCAGCAGCACAGCTTTGCTCACCCAGGAGTGGAACACGTGGCATGGCAGTGCTGCTGCCCCGGGGCTGGGGCCGTAGTCAGAGAAGGACTCACAGTGCCTTCATGCTGTGAATGCCAACCAAGCAATCAGGCTGTTACTGTTGGTGGAAAATCAAATGATTGCGCAAACAATCAGGCAAAGCTTTCACTTTTACACGTGTGTTTCCTGTCTGGTCTATGCTAAAGTGTAGGACCTGGAAATCTGCTTGTGGTGAAGGAGAGACATATATTTACAGTATAAAAAAGAGGCCTTATGGGAAGATTTCTGATGTAAATATCTCCATAACAGTCCTGATGTACCTCACGTGGTGGGTGACTCAGCAGTGGCCACAGCCCTGTTAGACTGGTTTATACTGGCAGAAAGTTTGACWCAAAGTGAATTCTGCCTATTGTTTTTCTGTTGGTTAAGGGTGAACCTAAACAAAATCCATTTGCTCTCCTGAAGTGTTATGTTTTCTATCCTGTTCCCAAAGAGCAGGGCAGTGTTATTGCCTGGTTGGGCAACGATGTAGTGAATTCCAGTCAAGAGGAAGAGGCAGCTGGGCAGACCCAGGTAGACTGTGCTCCCAGCTCTTCTCACKAATAGAGCACAGTCAGATGAGTGAAGTCATCTTTATTTTGAAGAATGCCTGGTTGTTTAAATTGTCCTGGATCTTCTGGCCTGCAAAGGCTGCTTATGAGTGTGGACTGGCTCTCAAATRCCTGGTTATCAGGGCTTTGTGGGCTCCCAGTCCAAGCTGGAGCTTTGTGCTGAGGGTAAAGGACAAATTCTACATTGGGGAATCTCCCACAGGTGGCTTTGCAGTCTTTGGGTGTTTGCAGGGGAAAGCAYGTGTTGGTCTCTGAATAGGACTGGCTGTATGTAGAGCAGGTTCCTCCATCTACTTCCAGATGTGTTTGCACTTGGAGAGTAAGTCCTGGCAATAGTGTCCCTGCAAGAGAGGGAAGGATCAGCTGTAGCTCCTCACTGGAGTCTCACCACCGAGAGCTGCTGCAGCTGAAAACAGACTTTGGTCTAGTTTTGTGAGCAGAAATACCTGACCCCTCCTGCAGCACCCAGCTCTGTCTGAAGCCCCAACACTAAGCATTAAAGGGATTCAGGAGGCTTATTAAAGATCGGTGTGAAGGCTGCAAAAAAGCAGAACATTGCACAGTTCAGGGCAGAYTCACTGCTGAGTTTTCATCCCAGCATAAGGGGAGGATGGATAGATGGAKGGATGGCTGGAAAAATCTGAGTGCTGGGWGGGGACTGCAATGCATTTGCAAATGGGAATCACCAACTGCTCTGTGTTCCTTTTCCCTTCCCTCARTTCAGTTCCCCTGCAAAATCTCTCCAGTTGCAAGAGATGAGGCAAGTGTTCTGCTGGATGTGGGGATTGCCTGGAAGGGAGAGGGAAAAGCTTGGACTGAGGTCTTAGAGCCCTGGGGTGGGGAGGGAGAATACTGGAATGCAARGAGGCCATGTTAGCTCCCCACAAGTTGCTGGTGAATAGTGACTGGCCAAGCCCAGGTCAGGGGAGCTCGTGGAGATGGGAACCTTTTGCCCTGCACTGCTGTGCTCGGAGTTAATAAATATTGGTGCATAGTGGTGGTTATGGGGCTTTCTGTCCTCCATCACCATCTCTTGAAAACGAGTACTGTAAAGAAGTTTCTGGGTTTCCCTTGAGATATTTCTTCAGCAAAGCTGAGGCTGTTATTATGTTTTGTTAATGTTTAATTTTCTGTTTGAATATACACCCAAAATATGGTGGTTTTTATTTTAAGTATACGTACCCCCAAGTCAGTTGTTGCTGGATGGGATCAGTGAGAGACACAGACAATGACTGTGACAGCAAACTGTGAATTCAAGGAGAGTGAGCGTGAGGGCCCAGACTTGTTCCAACACCAGCCTGTGTCACAGCCACACTGAGCCATGGGCTACATTTGAGCTGTTGAATTTACTCAGGAGCTGCTGGAAGGGAGGTCAGGCCTTGGTGGTGTGGGATGAACCTGTGGAACAGGGAGATGCTTTGCTGGAATGAGCAGGTACCTTGTCTGAACCATGTGGGTTCAAGGTGTTACCTCYGCTCACTAGATTCAGGTGCTCCTTCCTTCTTTACATTTTTACTTGAAAAATTGCTTCTGAATAATTCTGTGAAGCTTCTGTCAGTGCCACATCCAGGTCCCACAGAGCTGATGCTGGAGGAGCATCAGCCTGTCCCTTCGTGCTCGGAGAAAGGGAAGGTGCACCAAGGTGTGTGGGCTCCACTCCAGCCCTGCTCAGTTGGGTCAGGCTGCATTTCCAGCTGGCATTTTGGCAGCTTTTCTGTCCTTCAGGCACTTTACACAAAGAGCAGGCTAACTGTGCCCCAGAGCTCATGATCCTGACAGACACATCCAGTGCTTAAATGGTTTTAAATCTCTTCTGGGGGTGGAGGCAGCTCATCTGTATGTCTGCATGTGACTCATAAAGTAATGGGACTTTTGGTCAGAAAACTCAATTTCAATGCCTGTTACTCTGATATCCTTCTCATTTCCAGCCTGTCTTCCTCCTAATCCTGTACTATCACTGCTGCAGCCTCAGTTTGATGAGTTGTAAGTGAAATTTCATTTCCACAGCCTCTGAAGCTTACTRTTTTAATGTATGGGGAAGAATCATGCAATCATGCTAATTATTTGCGACACAATCAGCGATCTTAATGAAGTAAGACTTATATAGACTTAATGCAGTGTTTTGAAATCAGTTTTCTGAACAGAACCACTGGTTTCATGTCTTCTGTAAAGCTGTAGTAAATGGTGTTCACTGCTCTGGGCCTTTGTGCATGGCCACAGCGTTATCACATCCTTGCGACAATCCCAGATTCCTGCTGGGAGAGGGACTGGTTCTTGCTTCTCACCCACTGAATGCACTCAAGTCTCTATTGAAAGTGATTAATCAGAATTTCTGCATGGGTGAAACATGCAGTTGCCTCTTTGCTCACTGCCGTGATGTTGGGCCAGCACTGGGGGAACCCTGCCCTCCCTCACTGCTGCAGGACTTTGGGGGCTGTYCCCTCTCCCTTCAGCCAGCTTGGCACCAGTCACAACCCGTCAAGTTTACACTTCAGCCTCCTGAAGCCAGCGCACACTCTGCATGGAGCACACAGGTGACACTGAGCTCGTGACCCCAACCCCATGTGAGCACTGGTGACACAGCCTGATCGTGTCCTCAGTGCAAAGGCAGCAAAACCCGGCGACATCTGCTGAATTGCTGAACTCAATCACTCCAAAGTGGTAACTGGTTACTTTAACTCAGCTTCCACCAAAGACTCTTGTGTTGGGGAGTTGAATTTTGTGGGTTTTTGTTTCTTTCCTTGTGGTGTTAAATCAAGGCCTTTGAGTACACTGACAGACCCCAAAGCATTCTTCCGGTAGGTATCATGTTCCAGCAAAATCCTGTTGCAGTTCTGAAACACATTCCTGAAACCTCATCAGCTGCATTAGTGTTTCCAGAAATAACCCAGGGCCTGTAGTTTCTGTTGTAGGTGGGTAAATACCCTCACACACACATCTAGAATTACTCCCTTGTGAAGTTAGAGGGATAAAGTAGATGCAGTGTTCCTGATCCCTGGCCTCCAAAGGGATGGGGTGGGAGGGCAGGGGGCTCTCTCTGGTGTGGGATGCAGCAGGTAGAGCATCCTCCACACTGAGTATGGTGGTGGGAGAAATGCCTTTGTGTCCAGCTGGAGCCGGAGCTGGGAGCATCTGTGGTCCCCACAATGACACAGTGAYTGTCCCATGGGCCGTGTTTCCTCTGTCCCCCTGGCACCTCTGGCCTGCCAGATCCCTGGGCACAARTTTTGCACTCCGGGTGGGATCATCTGTTCCTGGTAATCATGAAGAAATGTTCCACTTGTAAACCTATGTACATTTTATTAAAACTGTATCTGATGACAACCACCATYTCCGCTGTGCCTTCCTTCTCCCCTCTCCATGGAAAATATTTTTGCTGGATGCAGGGAATCTGTGTTTTAATGAGTTCTTCCTACTGAGGTACTGAACTGGGTCTGGCCCTGCTGTTTTATCTGGCACCTGTAAAGTCAAACTGATCTTGYTGCTTTAAGCAGAGGATATTTCAGTTTCCATCCAGTTTATATTCCAGAGAGAATCCTCCCTATCCAGGGCAGTGCTGCTGCTACAGACAGCACAGAGCAACTGAGCYCTCCCTGCAAAATTGCTGCTCCTCAGTGGTTCTAATGCGGTGCTGGTGCATCTGGACATCTGGGGCTTGGGAGGTTGTGGAGGCTCACTGTGTGCTGATGAAATGTGTTTTTCTGTATCATTCAGCTGCCAAGGCTCTGTTAGTGCAAAATATTATTTGGGCTTTGCTGCACTTTTATCTTGGTATAAATTCATTTCTATCTTGGTATAAATGTGTCGACTGAGAGAGACTTTGTGGTGCCTTCTGTCCTGCTTCAGCTGCTGGCTCTGCCAGGTSATGTTGCTGACCATCCAGGTAGAGCCCAGGAAGGCTGCAAGTGAAGCCTTTTATTCTCAGAGCTGCAATATTTTCTCTTTTCATTTTCTCCTTGAAAACATATCCACGTGTGGTGCATTAATGGGATTTGGTGTTACCCGGAAAAAGCCGTGTTTGGCGTTGACTTCGTTGTCCCCGTTGTTTTTGGTAGACTGTAATGCTCAGGAAAGAAAAAAAATACCTATGAACTTGCACTGCAGAGCGATGGAGCCCTCCCTGGAAAACCAGGAGCTGCTGCTGCAGGAGAGGAGGTGCAGCACAAACCCATCCCCAAAGAGGATCTGTGAGCAGCATGGTCCATGGCCACATCTGTGCTAAAGCCATGCACAGCAGCAAGAATAATGGGATCCAGGAATGGGCTTTGTCAAAGCCCTGGAAAATGTGTGTTCTGTGCCAAGCGCAGTGGATCCAGTGAGGAGTGACTGAAACAATGGGTCATGAGCTTGTTTGGAGAACTTGGTTGGATTTCTAGGTTGTATTAGTTGCAAGAGAATACACAGAGATCGATAGGCTGATGTGACTTTCTGGTCACAAATGGGCAGGACTGTAATCAGACTCCAGGGGCACATGCAGTCATGAGCTGGACAGGACCTGGAACCTCTTTATCTTGCTGAAATTGCAGATGTTTCCTTCCTCCCCAGGGAGAYTCTTCCTCCTCTTGGGCAACAGCCCTGAACATTGGCAGCTGCACAAAGCTTCCACCTCAAAAATACTCCGATCAAAATAAAAACATCCCCTCTAATTCCTTCTGCAGCCACCCTCTGTGGAAGGTTACTGGGTTAAATTTGCAATTTTTGATGGCTTGGGAGACTTGAGAAGGGAAAGAAGAGTAAAGGCTTTTTGTGCGTTACTGGGCTCCGAGGTGAAATGGGGGTTGGAGGGGATGTTTGTGAGCACTGTTGGGACCCTGTGCTCCTTCAGAACTGGGACATGGATGTGGAGCCTCACCCACCTGGAATGTGCTGTGGTGGTAAGAAGAACGTTTAAAAAAAAAACAAAAAACCCCTTGGTGCTTTGGTTGGTGGAGAGMGGGAGGAGGATTTCTCTATCGTTCTTTATAGATCTGTATTTTTAGCAAACATGCTGCCTGTGGGACAGAACATGACTGCAGGCACATGAACAGTGGTGGGCAAGGGGGCCTATGGCACAGGGGCTGTACCAGCCACAGTGACCGTGTCCTCGAGTGCTGTGTCCACTTCTGGCCCTTCACAAGAGAGACACTGGGGGGATGCAGCGTGTCCAGGGAAGGACGTGGAGCTGGGGAAGGGGCTGGAGCACCACGAATGGCTCAGGAGCTGGGGAAGGGGCTCAGCCTGGAGCAAAGGAGGCTCTGGGAGAACCTTGTGGCTCTGCACAACTCCCAGACAGGAGGGGACAGCCGGGGGGTCGGGCTCTGCTCCCAGGGAAGGGACAGGACAAGGGAAAATGGCCTCAAGCTGTGATGGGGACGTTTAAGTTGGATATTGGGAAAATTCCTTCCTGGAAATTATCGTCCAGCTCTAGCACAGCTGCCCAGGGCAGTGCTGGAGTCGCCATCCCTGGGAGGGCTTTTAGCCGCCGTGTGGATGTGCCACCGGGCACGCGGGCCCGGAGCGGCCCTGGCAGTGATGGGAGCGGCTCGGCTTGGTGGCCTGCGAATCCGTTCCGTCCCGATGGCCGCCGCCATTGCCGCTGTCCTCCCTCAGCCGCTGTGACGCCTCAGCCGCCGCCGCCATTGTCGCTGTTCCCCCTCAGCCGCTGTCCCCCCTCAAGACGCCGCTGCCATTGCCGCTGTCCTCCCTCAGGCGCCGCCGCCATTGCCACTCTCCCCCCTCAGCCGCTGTCCCCCTCAGACTCAGCCGCCGCCATTGCCGCTGTCCCCCCCAGAGGCCGCCGCCAGGGGGCGCGAGCGGCGCTGAGGAGCGCCAAGATGGCGGCGGCGCGGCGGCTCTGCGCGGCGGCGGGGCTGGGCGGGCGGTAGGTGACAGCGGCTGCCGCGGCTCCCGCTGCTCCGGCACGGCTTTCTCCCGGAGGGAGCCCGGCTTATTCCCGGAGGGGGCCCCCTCTCGCCCCTGCCCCGCGCGACTGAAAGGGGACCGTGTCGCAGTTAGGGCCACCGCGACCTCCAGGGCCGCCCCGGGTGCTCCTTGCTCTTCCCCTTCCTTTCCCCACCGCAGGCGGGGGTGACGCTTCTTCCTGGCGGGCAGCGAGAGGCTCTTTCGGCTTCTCAGCCACATCCCAG
>NW_026623941.1:25573-42896 GCF_030028575.1 Malurus melanocephalus | reverse complement strand
AGGGCCATGAAACAAGAGGAAATTCCTCCCGCACAATTCGCTCAAGATTAAACAATAAGGGGGAATTCGGAGGACACTGTAGCACTGGGCCTACCTCCTCTGTGCTGAGCACTGTAAAATGGGATATCATCATTATTAGCCAAAGCTATGGGGAGAAGAGAGAACTGTCGGGGGACCTTACACATGCTGTTGCGGTTTCTACTTGCACTCAATATCCACACAAGAAGGCAAACAACGCGGTTTAGACCTTTTMTGTGTTCACATGTCCTGAACTCACGGCAGGGATGCTCATTTCATGAGACACAGCTTCTGTTCCATGTTTGAGGTTTCTGGGTCTCTGTGCAGTGCTAGTGTTCTGGTTTATGACCCTCYGAGAGAACCTGCCTCCTCTTATAGAACAGCCCCTGCACATGGTATTTACTCAGTTTATCAGTTTTCCCTGTGTGGCTGATAAGGAGAGGAACCATAGAATAATTGATCCTTAGTATGTAATAATTTGTCTGTGACATGAGGTGGGTTTTGTTTTCATTTTCTGACATTCACTTTGCTTTGAAATGCCTGGATACTGTTTTCTGTGCCTACAGTTACAGAAATCAGGTGTGCAAGCAGGTATTCCCACTTGTGAAACAGAGACTGTTACTCTATCACTGTTTTACTTTTCCTTTTATTGTTTTTTCTTTTGTCCCCTCTGCTCTCCCTGCTTTAGCTTTGTCTGAGCAAATGATACCACCCCATTCTGACTGGAGTCAGTTACGTTGCCAGCATGGAAACAGCACCTTCTTTAACTGGTGTGGTTTAATTATGGGACAGTACTTGTGYAGGAGTATGTTGAATTTCTTTGTCCCCTAAAGGGAATAAAAGAGGCTGAGATATGGCATGGTATGTGTAGCTAATAGAGTTTTTATCTTTTACCCTGTGCTGTGCTGGTATTTTTTTTTCTTACGAGAATTGTTTGTGTAAGAGCAGCCACTGGGTATCCTTTTTAGCACATCTTGTATCTTCTAAGAGTCTTGTAGACTCCTGTCTACATGTGTGAAACCCTTATGTCTGACCAGCTAAATCCACAGAATACAGGAGTAAATTCTGGCCTTGGTTTAGCCTCAGATGTTTGGGGTTGGACTCTTCTCAGCTCTCTGCAATCTTCTAAAAATCAGGTATTTAGTCCAAGCCAGATGTGCAGGTTYTCAGAACTGTTACAAGAAAGACAAGAGCCTCCCCTTAGGGTGATATCTTCTTCTGTGATAGGTGAGTGAGGCGATCCTTTTAGTGACTGAAGGAGTCTAGGCTAATCTTTGGGTGGCTGAAATCAGAGAATTGTCTGTTTTGATACAAAATGAGAGGGGAAGGACTGAAAAGGGAAAAAAGGGATGTGTTGTGATCCAGTCTGTGAGCTTGCTGCATTATCTGAGATATGGTATTTATGGTAGGTGTCTTGAAGTTCTGGGGCTGCTAAAATCATCTATAATATTCGTTCTTTGGGGCAGTGCAAATGTGTAATATGGAAACGGTTAGTATGATTTGTTTTCCTCTAGGTTCTGTCATRTAATGTTAAAAGATCATAATCTGACAACTCGACAGCCATTCCACCAACTTCTGCAAAAGAAACCCTCTCTTCCACCTACAGTGTGGCATCATGCAGGTAAATACCAGTTGAAAATTAATGAATGAGCATGTTGTRGGTTTTTATGTCCCATGGTAATGCTGAYAGTTTGCTGTTCATTCTCAGTGGTGACAATTCCTGGGTGGGTTCTAATGCAGTGCTGGTGCATCTGGACATCTGGGGCTTGGGAGGTTGTGGAGGCTCACTGTGTGCTGATGAAAYSTGTTTTTCTGTATCATTCAGGTGCCAAGACTCTGTTAGTGCAAAATATTATTTGGGCTTTGCTGCACTTCTATCTTGGTATAAATTCATTTCTATCTTGGAAAATGTGTTGATTGAGAGACACTTTGTGGTGCCTTCTGTCCTGCTTCAGCTGCTGGCTCTGCCAGGTGATGTTGCTGATCATCCAGGTAGAGCCCAGGAAGGCTGCAAGTGAAGCTGTTTATTATCAGAGCTGCAATATTTTCTCTTTTTAATTTTCTCCTTCTTGAACATGTAYCCGTGAGTGGTGCATTAACAGGATTCTCCATTAAATTATCCATAATTCGGTGTTACCCTGAATTCGAGGTTGTTTGCTGTGCCACGTGTTTGGTAGGCTGCAATGCTCAGGAAAGAAAGAAAAATATGAAAAACTTGTGAAACTTGGACCACAGAAACTTYGTGCTTTTTCAGCTGCCTGAGGGATTTAGCAACTGCCCCTCAATGCTGGAGCAGAAAGAGCCCTAAGACAGAAAGATTTGGCAGATGCTGTTGCATGGAATTAGTCACAGATGGAAATGTTGTTTAAATAAGTCTACTCAGGCGGAAGTTCCTTTTTAATTTTAATTTCACAGTCCAGTCYTAGGTGGTCCAGCACTGTTTTTTGTATTTCAGTTCTAATCAACAGGCAGACTGATGARTAGACATAGTGTTTTACCTGTTTCTGCACATCCTGCTGTAGTCTGATTTGTTCCTCTCACCTGGAGCAGAGGACAGGCAGGTACTCCCAGTGTTCTGTAGGGGCTCCAAAGAACAGGTACAGATACTCATGTCAGAGGTGAACAAAGCCAGTTACTGACTTCAAAATAATAAATCCCAAGGAGTTACTCGCAACTGGGCAAGGTCAATTCATGATTGAAAATTCTGGTCTTAGGAAAGCAGATCTTCAGCTGCAGAGGGCACCTGAAATAGAGAGTGCCCACCTGGACACTGTTGTGAGAGCTGATCCAGTTGTTTGTGATTCTGAGTGTTGGGTGAGGAGTGTCCAACAGCTGTTAGTGACCCACTGCTTCCAAAAAGCAGGCAGAGTGTACTCACACATCCCATCCAGTTGTGGGTTCTGTGGAGATTGGACTGTTAGGCTGGATGGTATTTAAATGCCACCTGGATCTGGGAGATAAGTAATTTTGCCATCCCCATGGATAACCTGCTTGCTTGCTCTATCAGAATATTCTTTGCATGTTAAAATGAAATGTTTCCATCCTAAGTTKGGGGTTTTTTTCCCCTTTAAAAACCACAAGCTGTTGTGTGTGTGCATATTTGCCACTGTCTGTGTTCAAATCAAAGGTCTTGTCACCATGACAGACGCAAACAGCAACAATTGGTAATTTATGAACAGTGTGATTCGTCATCTTATGCCAGGATGTCATGAGCAAAATGCCAGTTTACAAAAATTAAAATGTTAGCTCTTTTTGCTGCTTTAAGCACCCTCCCCTCTCTGGTGCATGTTTTTTTTTGTTTGTTTTTTTGTTTTTTTTTTTTTGTTTCTGAAGTATAATGTATTTTTAAATATTAATTCCCAGAGATTTTGGGGTTTAAAATACTTTTTTTTTTCTTTCCTTCATTTCTGTATTTCACTGTGCTGTTGGATGTGCAGGGAGTTAGGAAGGAGAGCCAGAAGATGAAAGACTGTCCCTAATGGATGTTCACTGGGACATTAGGCATGTGCTATATGGAGGAAAATTACAGTCAAATGTACACCATTAAACRGARAGTATTAAATTCTAGTCAAAATCASGGTTTTTTACACTCTTCCAGTGAAAGACCAGCYCATGACACAAAAGGAAATTCAGTAGAAATGGATCTTATAATATCTTGACTAGGGAATTGTAAATAATTTTATTTTAAATTGCTTGGTCATTTCAGTTTCTGGAGAATAAGTAATGGCTTACAATAATTTTTCACCCTGTGGAAAATGTAAGCAGGCTCTGCGTCTATGTAACTGTCATTACACTTGTTTTTCTTTTTTACAGAGATGAAAAATGAGATAAAAATCAACCCCTGTAAATCATGTATCTGCAAGTGGGTTAGCAAAACTGATTATGCTTTGAACAGGAAGTGGTAATGCTGGAAGAGGGGTTAAATGGCATTCACAAATGCTCATAAAACAAAAAAAGCAAACACAGTGGAGACCTGAAGAGTGCAGCTCTTTGCCCTCAGTGGAAAGAGAGGCTGCCTCTGGTCTCATGCARCTTGATGCTGTTGCAGCTCAATGCTTTTTAGTAAATAAAAGTTAGAAAAAGAAAGCAAGACAAGGTTCCTTTATCTTTCTCTCTGCTGTGAGATGATGTGCCCGTGTTTACCATGTTCCTGTGGCTCTGGAGGCCCTCATGGAGCCCCAGGTGTTGTGTTTTTGAAGCCTTATGGCTGCCTGGGCTGCAGTTTTCTCAAGCACAGGGATCACCCTGGGCTTGCAGAGTAATCAGGATTTGACTTTCATTTAAGCTCCTTAGGTTTGATTATATTACTTTTGTTTTGGTTTTTTTTTTCCTTTCCAGTAAGGGGCATGTTTATTCAAACTCAGGACACACCAAATCCAAATAGCTTGAAGTTTATTCCAGGAAGGGAAGTGCTGGAGTCGAGGACTATGGAGTTTGCCACACCAGCTGCAGCACATTGCTCACCTTTAGCAAGGTATTACTAAACACATCATAATTGGTTTGGGGGGTTGGTATGGGCTCTGTGTCTATAACTGATGTTTGTAAGCACAACTTTGGATCATTCTGCTCCTCCTTAGGAGCAGCTTGCTTGGATTTGASATTTAATGCTGCCTTGGATGGAAGCTGGGAATGTTGTTGCTGAGCTGTTTGTCTGTACTCCCCAGGGCACTGTCATGGCAGAAGACACCATGGTCTAGTTCATGCAGTTGGATTGAGAGGGTCACAAATCAGTATTTGATAGCAGCTGCTGCATTATCAGCGAGACCTCTGGCCCTGATTGCTCAGATTTGTTCCCATCGAAACACTTTTCATTCAAATAGTTACTTGGAAATCATGTAACTTTTCTGAATTGTGATACAGGCAGTRAATAGCCCCAAATTACTSTGAAATAAATGTRGTAGCTCACTTTGGCAGGTATTGGAGCTACCCTGAACTTCAAACCATTGGATTTTTCCTTCACTGAAGGTTTGTGCTTCACTTGAAAATAGACCACTCTTTTGGGCTGGTTCTGTAACAGGTCTTGGGAGTGCAGCTTTTAGTAACCTGTAACAGGTCTTGGGAGTGCAGCTTTCAGTAACCAAATGCACAATTTGGAGTAAGAATCAATTCATACTGTCTTGGCACAGAAGGGGTTTGGAGCACTGTGACAAGTCTCAGGGAATATTTGGTGGCACCCACTTTGCATCAGTGTCATTGCTTTCTCATCAGTCTTTGAAGAGAAACTTTGTGTTTCTTTTGTGGAAGGGCTTCATGCTGGGGGTGAGACTCAGAGGAATGCTGCAGTAAGTTACCTCTGAGATGCCAGGCAAAGGTATCTTTGTATACCTTGGAAGAATTCTGTGCAAAAGCAGGAGCTGTTGGCCATGGTATTCCCTCCAGGAGCTGTGGAGTTATCAAACACACAGTTCTGATATTTCCAAAAGCCTCTTGCAGAGTTATTTGAGAGTAAACAGGATCTTTGCGAGCAGAGTTCCGTGACTTGCAGCAATAAATCCATTGTGAAAGGTTTCTGAGAACATCACAACGTGTTAGCAGAGTGCTGAAGCTGTAGGATCTCATTGTGCCAAAGTGCATCAGATTGCAGAGTGAAATCGACTGTGAGAACGTGGCTTTTTGTTGTCATATATGTGCAAATAGACATTTTCATCCAAGATGATGTATGTGCTGGAATGTGTGCAGTGCACAGTGTCTTGGCTGTGTGTATTGTGCAGGTTTATGGGAGAAACTCTCTGCTCTGTATGTCATTAAATCCAGATTCTGGTTTTTGTAAATGAAATGACTGTTTTAAAAGGGAATATTAATTTTCCAAAGAATTTACAAAAGTTCACTGGAGGAGAGGGAGGAAAGAGAATGATTTAATTTTTTTTAGATGGTTTGGTGCACTTGCATAATTCCATGGTTTAAGTAATTTCAAAATCCAGTTGATTTAGTGATGTAAACAGCCAGTGCACATAAAATTGTTTCATTTCTTTAAAGTGGGTATTGTGAAATCACTGATCATTTTCCATTACACAAACTTTTGTGGTAAGATTTCTAATTCTAATTCCTTCATTCTCTGCATTTTTTATGTTTTCCCATCTTTCAGGAGGACATTTTTTTCCCTCTGTAATTACAAAAAACACTCTTACAGTCTTACACTGCGTTTACCTAAGTGTATAATATTTTTAACTTTTTTTTTCTGTAAATTAAATTGTTGGGTTTTCATTAACCATTTATGCAAATTTGGTTTTATATTCTCATTCACTTTTTTATACTTATGACATTGTCCAAAATATGCTCTTTCCTGTCACATAAATTCTTCTGCTGCTTTGGGGGTGTGCTTGTTTATGACCTGGGTGTGGGTGCTGTACGGSACCACCTCAAGCAATTCAGTGTGAGTCTCATGCTGTTACTAAATTTTCACATTCTTCATGTGCTATGCAAATGAGTGTAAATACTGAAGATGCCTCACAAGGTGAGTGGTGTCAAAGCCTTGTGGGCTGCTGGACACAAACCCTTTTATTTCATGGCAGCAGAGTTGAAGGCAGCTTTTAGGGAGCTCAGTAACTTCAAAGAACTTTGAGAAACTTGTACTTGCACTAGTCCTACCTTTAACAATAGGTATCTCCTGGTTTTGGGCCTAAMAAATACTTATTGATATACAGAATATAATTTTGCCTCCAAAGAACTGAGAGAAACTCTTTGGAAAGCCGTGTAAAGTGTGTTCAGTTTTCCTCTATTTCACAGCAGGATCTCTGGGTTCTTCCTCAGCTATGGGTGAGATACTGAGTTCTCTTAGTGGTTCTGGGTTTAGTGCTTATTTTTGTCTGGGAGTGCATTCTAGAACTTTTTCTGTGACATACTTGATGTGTTTTTACCTTTTTCATTTTCTTTTTTTTTAAATTCTGTTTCCTTAACAGACAGTTATTCAGGATTGAAGGAGTTAAAAGTGTTTTCTTTGGGCCAGACTTCATCACAATCACCAAGGTAAGCAAGAGATTCAGCTCTACTAAAAGATGAGCTACCTGGAAATGGCCATAGAGCAGATCCAGCCAGGCTCTTGGACAGGTATGCTGAAAGTTCCAGGCACAAGTGTCCACAAGTGACTAAAGGGAGTTGCCTTTAATATAGAAGAAAATAAATAATTKCAGTGTGTGGCTAAGCACTGGTGTAGGCTTCCCAGTGAAGTTGTAGGTTTTTTGATCTTGGAAATGTTCAGCACTGGGCTGGCTGAGGCCCTGTGCATGTGGTCAGCTCAGARGTTGGCTCTGTGTGGAGCAGGATTTGGGCTGGAGGAGCTGTGGACACTTGCCAGAGTTGGTGTGGGACCAGCATGGGGTGTGTTTGCTCAAGGTGTGGTGCTCGTGGCACCGGAGATAAGGGGTGACGTAGGAGCTGGGCAGGCTCTCAYGTGGGAAGAGTACAGGGCAATTCAGGGAATGATGATTTGGTAAATTGATAAACTTGAGTCTCTGAAACAGTTGGTAAAAATATGTGTCAAATAATAATGAGTTTTGGAGAATTTTACACCTTTTTTGCTAATATTTTAAAAGCACTTGCTGGGCTTRTGAACAAGGAAATCTTTATTTTGACTGTTACAAAGTTAGTTTTACTAAACTTCTTTGTAGAGTTGGACTTTACAGAACTATGAAGCCCAATCCACGCATCAAATGTGAGAGCTCATGATCATATTTTTAACATAAGAATCTCTGTGTAACTTAGCAGCAGCAGGCAGGTACCCTTTTCTTTTTCATTCCCTTTTTTTCACCCCCCCCCTTCTGATTCTCACAGGAGAGTGAAGACCTGGATTGGAACTTACTGAAACCAGATATTTATGCAACTATAATGGATTTCTTTGCCTCTGGCTTGCCTGTAGTTACTGATGAGGCACCTAGGACAGATACAGGTAAATCAAATCTTCAGGGAGAGGCCAAGGTCTACCTTTGGGTCTACCTTTTGGGTTTAGCTTTTTGTTTTTAGCTTTTTACTGATGAGACACCTAGGACAGATACAGGTAAGTCAAATCTTCAGGGAGAGGCCAAGGTTTACATTTGGGTTTAGCTTTTGTGGCATCCAGAAGAGCTTCTGCTCCTCCCTCAGAAAAGCATGTAAGAAAATTTGAATTTTAATTTGAAACCTGTTAAAATGAATGCAGGCAGGAATTTGCAGCCTGCATGTGTTCTGGCTGTAGGAGCTGCTTACCCAGGAACACAGAGCAGGTTTTTGTGTGGGGGTGGAACATCCCAGGCCATGCTGAGCTGGGAGCTCTGGCAGGGTGGGCCCTTGGAGAGGGAAATGTTTTTGCAAGTTGACTTTAGAAAGCTCTGGGGTACTGCTGCATCTTCTTTTTGTATGGGCACCTAAAAAGGGCTTTATTTCTCTCCTTAAATCAGAAAAGGACTCCTGAGGCTTAATGGCAATGCCTTAATGATAGGTTTATGGTCTTAAATGAAGAAAAAAATAGTAAGAGGTCTTTTGCAAACTGTAGTAGAAAGTAACAGGCTAATTTACACTTTAACTCAAGGGCAGTATTTTGCCTTTTATTTTCTCAMTTGCAGCTTACCAACTTCCAGTTTTTCCAGGGCATTAAGGAAAATTTGGACTACTAAATTTCTCTCAGCTCTGTTATGTCAGAATTTAAATTTAATATTAACATAGACTTTATTTTATTGGGAAAAGTTCTCTTTAAAAATGCTTCTGTGAGACTGAGCTTAGAAAGTATAAATTTAATATTAACATAGACTTTATTTTATTGGGAAAAGTTCTCTTTAAAAATGCTTCTGTGAGACTGAGCTTAGAAAGTAATCCAGAGCTGCTAAACCTGGAAGTGTGCATAGTTCTCCTGCTGAATTTTTTAGGTTGATAAAATCTTCATTCTAAAGACCCTTTAACCCCTGCATCCCTATGGAATGTTAYTTGTTGCTTCCTTTAAAAGGTGGCACTGCTGCTGTCTGTTAAGGCCTTTGCCTGCAGATAATTCTGAACCAACACTGGGTTTTGCCAGTGAAAGCTTCATAATGCAGGAAAAAAGCACTTATGCTGAATTAAGATTTTTGCCTCTTGGTTTCAGTCATCACAGCAGTGTTTTCATGCTGTTTCATTCTTCCACTGGGATATTCAGGGTTAGCAATCATACTGAAATTCTCTCAGTGTTCTGACTTGCACATTTTTCTTTTCCCAAGCTGCTTCAGAAGAAGATGATGAAGTTGTGCTGATGATTAAAGAGCTCCTGGATACGAGAATCAGGTGAACAGGGAACATTGCTACTGGATGAGCCAGTTAGTCTTGGGGTTTGGGTTTGTGCGTTTTCCTTTGGGAATGTGTGATTTCATGGTTCAGCATCTGATGTGCAGAACTGGCAGAGCTGGGTATGCTGTTCAGTTGAAAACTCTACCTCTGGTTTTCCTGTTGAAGCTCCTGTGCTGAGCAGAGTCCTCCTTGCTGAGTGACTTCAGAACAGGGCCTGGGCTTGCTCTCCACAGTGCCTTTGGCAGGTCCAGGGGCTTTAACCTGGCTGCTTTTAAGTGGTGGAAAGAGAACAAGCTTTGCTTCTACAGGCACTTTTTTCTCTCTCTCTATTAATGCCTGTCTTAATTGTTCTTGCCCTTCCCTTTTTCAAAGTAGTTTATACTCCAAAGGAAAATTTCCTAGTGGGTTTCCCATGGAAATCCTGGGCTTCAACGGATTTTGTGCTTCCATTCTTTTGTGATTTTGTGGTGCTTTAACACAGCTTGAATTTAGAAACTGGTGGTAACTAATGAAGTCTCAGGAGTGGCTGTGGATTGTGTTGTTTACCTGAAGAGTATTTGTGTGCTCATTAACTGCCTTCCAAAGCGAACTGAAAGCAGTAAGCAACTTGACATTTGAGATGCAGGKGAAGATGTGTGATGTGTTTGTGATATCTGATGGTGACATCTTCCCCAGCTCACAAACTGCRAGACCAGAAACTTGTTTGTGGGTCAAAATCATAGAGGTTATGATGAATTTGGGCCCTTTTATTTTTTTTTAGATGCTGTATTTGAAGTGATATCACTTAAAAAATGTTTATCTTAGAGCTGACACRTGGTGCTGGTTAATTTAACTGAAAAAGGAAGAAAAGTAGGAATCAGCTGGAACATTTTTCCCCAACATTTGTATTAAGTGTTGAAACCAGAAGCCACATATACAYGTGTTGTATAAAGTTGTGGCAATAATGTTCAGGAAGCCCTGCTCCTACTGGGCACCTGGTTTAAGCTCCCTGGGGTGTCAGTCATTGATTTCCCAGGGGCCTTTTGTAACAGGTACAGAGTTTCTGCCCAAAATTTTGTTTTTCCCCACTTTTTAATTTCTTTGATTTCTTCCCCCCTGTACCCATCAGTGGACTAAGAAGCTGATGATGAGAATATGAGCAGTGGTGTGTCTTCCTTCATTTTATAGCAGGGTAGTTCCCAGAAGTTACACATAAACCAGGGTACACATAAAGCATTTATTGTTCAGTAAATCAAAAATAAATGCAGAGAAGTTGTCAGAAGGTGCAGGGTAGAGGGAACATAGATCTGAAAGGTCATGCAGTGTATTAAAAAGTTAATTCAAGTAAGAAAAAATGGAATTTTAAATCATGATCTTTGGCTTTCTGGAATGGAGATAATGTGGTGTGGTGAGTTAATACATGGGTCAGGTTCACAGATTTTTCCATTAGGAGTGTAGTTCTCAGAGAGTTATTTTGGAAATCAGTATAAAGAGCTTCTGTTAGAGTAACTTAATGGTTTTAACTTGGTCTGGAAAAATGTTGCTATGGGGACAGAGCTACAATGTTGGGCATTTGTGGCTGGCAGAGGGAGAGCAGGCTGCAGAAATGCCCGTGGCACTGGGGTGAGCTTATCAGGAGCTGGTTCCTTTACCCCTGAGCAGTATTAAGCTTTTATAGTTGGAGCTATTTTCTCTCCTGCRTAAATTGTGGAGAACTGCATATTTATTTATGGAAGCAGGACTTCTTATCACAGGTGGCAGCTGCACTGCATCCTATGGTAGGACACACCCCTGTTTGCATTGGCAATAACTAAGACAATTCTTGCATKTGGTGAAGGTCTCAAGGCAAACCAGGGTGTTTGCATAGACAAGATCAAGCCCTGCTCCAGGGTGTTTGCTCTCTACCCTAAAATTTCAGTGATTCCTTCATACACTGCTACATTCATTGCAAAAATGTTTTGCCCRCTGTTTTACAGAAAACAGTTCAGTCTSTGTTAGATAGTCCAGCAAAGTAGGAGTTGTTGAAAATGTGAACCAGGTGGTTGTAAAGAAATAGTGACTAAATCCCTCTATCTTGACAGTTTGTGTGAGTATTAAATGTTGCTTTACTAAGGATTTCTGGAAGGATCATGTTTCAGCTCTACTCGCTTCACGTTGAGTATTGTGTTCCATCAGGCCAACAGTGCAAGAAGATGGTGGTGATGTTATTTACAAAGGCTTTGAAGATGGGATTGTGCAGCTGAAGCTGCAGGGTGCGTGCACCAGCTGTCCCAGTTCCATCATCACCCTGAAGAACGGGATACAGAACATGCTCCAGTTCTACATCCCTGAGGTTGAAGGTGTGGAACAGGTGGGTTGGGGAGAGATTGTTTTCMTTTCAGTGGAAAAAGCTCTTTGTCCTTTTCCAGTGAGAACAGGTTGGCAATTTAGGGAAGAAGAGGGATGTGTAAATGCATGTTTTCCAAGTCAGAAGCTGTGTCCTGGCATAAGATACAGAGCTCTGCAAGGTCCTGTAGCAGCCCCTAGGCTGGGGCTGCCTGCCTGGGGAGCAGTGGTGCAGCCCTGGCTGCTGTGACTGCTGGGCTGTGCTCAGCAGCAGCAGCAGTGGCTCTGGAGCACAGGAGGCTGCTGGTGTTGGCAGCAGGTGAGAGAGCTGACCCCTTGCTGGACTTGCCCCAGTGTGCCACATCCCTCCTCTGCTGAGGAGCCCAGAGCTGGACASTGTTTGCTGTTACCTCTGTGCTKTGGTGACTAGATGTGATGAAAASCAACGAGCTTTTGTCCCCTAAAATGCAGTTTCTTTGGCTTTCTCATTAAATATCTGATCTCTGGAGCGATTATTTTCATGGCCTTTGTGGTAACTTGACCAGCTCCTATTATTAAAGCTCATTTCCTTCTTTGGCTTGCCAGTTTTCTTGCCTTCCTCATGAGCCCTTTGTCATTCAGCAGTGTGGAATAACTGCTGTTCTTGGGTCCACCAGGGACTTAATGTAATAAATCCTTCAGGACTGAGAGCTTAAACTGTTTATCTAAACTACTTCTGGATTTGATTTCAGGTTGTTGACGACGATGATGACGTGAAGAAAGAAATAAATTCTACTTGAGCTTCGTCATGTGTGGCCAAATATGCATTTGCCTCCTGGTGTATGTAAACCATCTTTGTGATGAGGAACAACCAAATCAGCCTTGTCAGAAAAATAGTTGTACTTACTGTGAGAATGTACCATCAGCTTAAGCAGTTCGTCCACTAATTTATTAAATGCCCTATATTACAAAAAAAAATTTTCCTCTACTTTGTGGTATGTCTTTAGAGAAAAATGGTGGGCATGGGGAACAGTGGCATATTTCTGCATTGTTTTTTTTCATACAGAAACTTCARTATTAAAAAAATAGAAGTTTCTTGGTTTTGTGCAATAGCAATATTAAATGTGTATTCCCCCACTTGTGGGACTGGCAGGACTCTCTGCCCTTGCTCTTTAAGTGGGAGCTTTAGGAATGTTAATTTTATCAAGTCTTGTTAAAAAGCTGCTGATTCCTGTCCAATTTTTGTGTTTGAAAAATAACCTCTAACATCAACTGCTCATTTTGGAGGATGTAACATTGCCATGGCTGATGCAAAGTTCCCTGCCTGCTCATTACCACTGTACAAACAATAGCAGCCAAAACAGTTGTGAGTTGTTATAAAAACCATACTTTTTAAGTTAAATATTAAAAAACAATGATCCTTATCAACTTCAGTAAGTAGAGAGTGTAATTAACTCATTTAGAAGTAAAATTGTTCAGCCACAATTGGTGATCTGTTTAAATGCAGCGGCTGATTTCTCCCTGTAACTCTCCACGTCAGGAGGAAGGTGCAGTGCTGGAGGAATTTCTGTGTGGGATGGCAGAGGGAAGGAGGGACYGTGTTTGCTCCTGCTGTATCCTGTTTGCTCTCCAGCCATGCTGGGAGCACAGCTGGGTGTACCTTGGCTGCCTGTGCAGGGGGACGTGGCAGAGCAGGGCTCCTTCCCATCCTGCAGACTGGGGGTGTTGCCTTGAAAGGCCAGTTTTTAATAATGACACAGACACGGTTAAGGGGATAAAAAGGGTTTTACCTCAGTATTTGGGATCTCAGGTGCACAACTTGATGGCAGAATGCACACCCGTGTACAGCACGGGTACAAGTTTTATAAGTTTCAGGAATTAGCATACCTATCTAGGATTCCCCAATAMGAAACTTAACAAATGCAGTAATGTCCCCCTATTCTAATGAATCCCCCCGAGATGAGGCCAGAGCCCAGTTTACACAAGATGTTCTGGACAGAAGGCTTCACCCAAGGCTGGAGCTCGGGTTTAAGATAGCACAGGGTACACTGAGCCCTTCCTCAGGATGTTTGGTCTCTCTGCCCAGCAGAACTCCTAAACTAAGCTGGAATATCAGGCTTCAGGAATTACAAGCATGTGGGCTAAGGGGAGCAGGGGAATGCATAGAGGGTACAGAAAGCGTAAAAAGGAAAAGCAAAAATCATCAGGCATCAGGGAGAGAAGTATTTCTTGTTCTGACGTTGAAATACATAAATGGGGCTTTACAAGATGYTGTGTTTACTTTTGTGTGTAGGAATGATTTCTTCCTGGCACCTGGCTTTAGCCARAGTTGGCTTTGTGACTGGGAATTCTGTTCCTTCTTTGTGCAGCCACCATGGAGCTGAGTTTGTGGTCCTTACTTGGCTTATGATTGGATTTTCTGTGGGCAAGGACTTGAACACCTCTGGTATGCTCCCCTCTTTCATTCCTTGCCGGTGTAATTATTCCAGAGTCCCTAAACAGGATCAATTCAGTTGGTGGAGAATCATTTCTGTAGCACCAAATCAGCATGTGGTAGCTATAAACTTCCTATTACTTGTTAGAAGTTTGAAAAGAGTTATTTTAGCAAAATTTCTYCAGCTTTCATGGAGACTAATAACCCACAGTTGTTTAAATTACCCTCTCAGGATCTGGAAATTGGTGTGAAATTGCCATGTTTTCATTTACCCTCTGACAAAGAACGCAGTGCCTGATCTTATAAGTGTATTGGTGACAAAATACCCCTTGAGACTGGCCCACACTACCCAAAAGAGAGCTTGTGCAAACGTCATTGTCATGTTCTCCATCAGCAAACCATAAAATGACGAGTCATGGTTCTGGTTTTTCAAAACCAGAGCTTTTTAAGACTGATTTCTCCATTTAATGCACTATTGAGGCCAAAACCTGAATAGCAAAATAGTTTTTTTTGTGTGGTAAATAAAATGTACCTATKAAAGATATGGTTGTTACTCTTCAGTTAAGCCATGTAATCTCTTCAGGTACTTCAAGGATCCACTTCTGTTGCTTTGTATTTCCCATCTTGTTTTTGATGGGGTTTCCATTTGTACRGATAGAACCAAATAAAGCCTGTGTGTACTCGAGGGGAAGATGAGCATCCTGTAATCTTGAGCCTGGAGATGCCTTCCCTGTTCAGCAGGGATGGGCTGTTGCCACTGCTCTGTGTTTAGAGAGGGCTCTTCAGGTGGGGCTGGGAAGCCCTTCAGGTCAGCAAGGTGTTTTGGCTGAAGTTTGTTACAAATTGCASTTAGTCACTATATTTACAGGAATAACAGCTGCTTGAAATTATTCTAGTATGTTTTTAAAGAAAAAAGGCACTGTGGTATTTTGGAGTCTGCCAGAGAAGCATTTTGTTTTCACCCATTCAGAWGAAACACAAAATCCATGTTTCCTAGGCACTCTTCTAGCACTCCCTTACAGGAAACCTTGATTACAGCTATCTAAACTCTTGAAAGTGTTCWCAGGTGGGCACATGGTTTTGGTCAGGATGTGACTCATCCTGTGTTTCAGGASGAATTGTCCTGTTGGTGTCTGGGGAAGCCCTGCTCCTGCCCAGCCTGGGCTGAGAGGAGTTTGCAGCAGGTACCTGAGAGTGGCAGCAGGAGGAAATCCTGACGTTACCTGATGTAAATCTGCAAAATGCGTTAAATAAGGGATCACAAAACCAAGTCTTTTCCAGGAGGTGGTAGTTTGCAATCTGCCTGAAATTCAGGTATTCAGCCAGAACTTCTATTTGTGAAGCACGTTGAGCAAAGAAAAGGAAGAAACGGGTATTTTTTTTTCCCAACCAGAATATTTTTTCCCAACGAYCCCCTTTTGTTAATTTTAAAAGGCTCAAGTGTGAGACAGAGTTTGGGAAACTGTTCTCACATTTTTCCATRTGGTAGTGAGTTGCACTGTACATCCACATGAACTATTACTTGTTGGTAACACTGTGTCTTGGATGTACAGCAAACCTCAGGATAAAGTTAGATGCTGGGAATATTGGCTTTTATGGGGAAAAAATAAAATAGCCACTTCATAGTAAAACCTGGAGCTAGATTTCTGTATGTGTAGAGTGCTGAGGAATTGGCACCAGGTGAGTTCATATGGATGAGGTAGCCTTAGTTTGAGGGATTTGTTTTTATAAGGTCAAGTGTGGTATAAGGTTAAGTGGTAAAGTTGGGTGTTTGCTGTGCTGCCATGAGCTGTGTGGGGGGCAGTCCTTCTTTTACACAGTGTTGTGGCCTTTCCGTTTGTCTTGAGATAATGCTATGGATTATTTCAGGCTTGTAATGGATCCATTAAGAAATACTATTAGTGGTAAGATTTCATGGACTGGGAATGTGTCAGGGGAGGGCAGGAGTACCTGGTGCTGCAGCAGAGCAGTGTTGAGTGCTGAGGGGAACAGTGGTGCTGCACCAGCCTGCAGGRTGTGCATTCATGCCCATCACACCTTTCCAGGGCTTTGTGCTTCCCTTCTCATCTGGGATATAAGCTCCCACGGCAGCGAGGCACCTTCTTACGGGAGGATGGGGAAATGGAAGAAAAATCAGCGTGTGAAGTCAGCCCTTCTGCAGCTTCACAAATGAGCAGGAGGAGATAAAGCCCTGTGAGCAGGATGGGATCCAGTCCCGGGAGCGGGGTGCCTGCCTTGGCTTGTCCCAGTGTGCCCTCCCTGTGCATCAAAAGCCGGGAGGTGGCTGTGTGCTRCTGCAGGCTTCTAAAGTTTCTGAGATCGGTGACCTTCTCACTGCTCTGTGTTCAGCCAGGTTCTGGCAGCAAGTTCAAAATACGCCCTGTCCCGGTTCTTTTGTGTCCTGACGTTGTGGCTTGTTTCCTGGGCTTTTGAAGGAAATATTTCTTTATTGACTTTTTAGTGTAATATTGAATGAATTGAATGAATGAATGGCATTTTTCTTAAGGCATTGCTCTCTTGTAGCCTTAGGCTTTTAATAAGTTTTCAAGCAGGGTTTGTTTGTGGTAGTTGCAGACAGCATCATTAAGCTCTCCAGCTGCACGGATGTCACTCCTTGGTCAGTTATGCTTGTCCCAGTTTGCTYTGGAGATTCATCTTAACAGTTTCTTTCTCTTGCTTCTGAATAGGTGCTGTTATAGAACAGTSAGAGTAAGAAACCAGACGCCAGGCCACGTGGATTGGGGAAGGATGCGCCTCATGTCACGGGGGTCTGGGAGCCTGAGGGGCCGCTTGTTCCCTGCCCCAGCATGGACAGTCCTGGGGCGCTCGGGTTCCTAACTCGGCCATCTCCAAACGCTGACTGCTGCGGAAAGGCCTGAGCRTGATCCCGTGGGTGCTGCTCCTGCCAGGCGTCAGTGGCAATTACCGGGGGGCTCAGGGAACGGGCAATTCCCCTCTGTTGTCTGGGGTTGGGARTTACCGGAAAGCTCTGGGAACAAGCGCCTCCCGCCCTGGGTCTGGGGGCTGGAAATGACGAGGAAGGCAACGGGCACCCCCTCCCCTCCGGGTCAGGGCTCCGGCACTTGTCGGAGGGGGCTCAGGGAACGAGCCCATCCCCCCCTCCGGTGTTTGGGAACGAGCTCCCCCCGCCTTGGGGCCGGGAATCACCGGGGGCGCTCAGGGAACGGGCCCATGCCCGAGTGGCGGGGGTGTTTCCGCCGGTSTGCGGCCGGTGCCCGTCCCTCGGGGAGGCGGAACCGCCGTGTCCGTCCCCCCCGCCCCCGCCCGCAGCGGACGCGGCCCCGGCAGCGGTTGCCACGTCCCGGGCCCGGGCGGGGCGGGGCGGCGGCCGCGTCGAGC
>NW_026623941.1:19049-25446 GCF_030028575.1 Malurus melanocephalus | reverse complement strand
GGGCGCACCATGTGCGGTAAGCACGGCACCGGGCTGGGCTGGGCCGCGCCGGCCGGGCCCCCTGAGCCCGCTGTGAGCCCGCGGTGCGGCCCCGGCCGGGCGGGGAAGGAGGGCGCCTGCCGCTGCCGCCTGTAGCGAGAGGCGCCCCGGCCCCGTTATCCCGACTGCCGGCGGCCCGGGGAGGCGGCTCGCACCGCGTTAGTGTGTTACAGGGCGAATTGTCCCCAAATCGTAAGCGGATGTGGCGGGAGCGGACAAAGGGCCGGTGGTCCGTGCTGTGCGGGCGGTTTGCGCCCTGTGCCCGCGGGCTCGGCTCGGTGCTGCCGGGGAAGCCCAGCCCGGGCCCGGGAATTCCCGCTGTGCTTCCCGCAAGCCCCGGTGACCCGGCGCAGGCGGGGCCCTGTGGGAAGGGGCGCTCCGGTGGCGTTTCCAGACGTGGCTCTGGTCCTGTCGGGAGTCCCCTCTCCCACTCTGGGTGCGAAGTGGTGGTGGTGTTTTTTTTTTAGGCGTTACAACTTCTGATGATTATTTTTCGTGGGTGGGTTCGGTTTGGCCCGGTGTGGGCTTGAGGACGGACTGGGCCGTGGGTTCGGCCTGGCCGGGCTGGGCTGTGCCGGGAATGAGCCCTGAGCTCGGCCCGGCGGGGCTTCTCCTCCTCTTCCCCTGGCAATACAGCACGCTACTTCATCCTTTAGACACAGGAATAGGATTTATCCTTCCTCTTCCTATCCCGTCATCTTCGTGTTTTTCCATGGAAATTTATGCAACAGCGTTCTGTTGGATTTTCCTATTTTCCTTCCACGCTTCTTTTGGGTTTTTTTCTGTATTTTTGTGTGCAAAATTATGCTCTAAGCAAAACTGTGGGTTTTACACTTAAGGCACAAGTTGCCATTTCTTTCATTGTTTTTGTGGGGTTGAACCGGAATTGCCTTCAAGCTGTCAAGTTGTGGAATGCTGTGGAGAATCAATCGGAAACTCATAGCTCACATTTAACATTGTGTTAATTTGTGTTAGAAGTACAAAGCAGAGCAACGCTAAGAACAGGAGGGATAATTATTATTACTAGAAATAGCTTACTGCAGGAATAGGGATGATTGTGGTGTCTTGTGCTTGCCTTATCTGAGGTATGGCCTTTGAAATGTGTGATTTTAACATTCTGCCTTTTGGCTATCACAAGCCCTTGAAAACCCTGAGGGCTGTTACTTAGTTGTGTTCAAGATTTAAGGTGTTTCTCTCCTATTTGATACAAGTGAAGTTCTTCTTCGATATTGAAACATTTTATGAAAAGACTGAGGAAAATATTAGGGTTTAGCCTCTGTTTTTGAGTCTTGCTCTGGGAGTCGGGCCTGTATCACATAGTGAGAGTGAGTTGTCTCTGCTCCCCGAAGGGRTGGTTTGTCTGGAGCAGAGATTTCCCAGCCTGTGGCAGCTGTGTGAGAGCCCTCAGACAACAACATTTCTGTGATGGAGTTGTGAGTGGGGACATACATTGCTTTATCTTGCTACGCTGCCTGGTTGGAAGCCATCCACGTTCAGAGTTTTATCCAATTCATCTCACACAAAAAGGTAGTTAKTAAGATGAGTTTTAAAAGAAATAAATTTGACAATGCTGCTATTGTTATCTGAATTCTTAGATACCTCACTTTGTTACACTGAAGGGAGGGTTTCAGTTCACTTCATCAACAGCTTCCAGACGGGAATTTCCAACATAGTGTTTGCAGCCTGATGTTCAGGTTTGTGATCTTAGAAAATCCCATGATCTGATGGGCTTGTACTGCTGGACAGGTAAAGGAAAGAAGTCTCAAAGTACAGACCCTTGGTGCCTTCTATGAATACTGTGCTGGGTTTTGTTTGTAATAGTATTGGTGAAAAATAGGGTTTGTCCTTGGAGTGTATTAGAAACTTGCAGTTTGAAYTCCTGGCTAGGTGTAAGTTGGGTGTGCTTTGGTCTGAATGCACCAAACCAATTSAATGGCATCTATGAAATAGTTCAGAAAACAGGTTTTTCAAGGTAGCCAGGCTCAATAGRCTGTTCTGTAAATCAGTAAACCTGTCATGTGCCATGACTGATTTTAATGACAAAAAGGAATTGTGGAATTTAGGTCTTATTTTACTAGTAGTTATTGAAGATGAAAATGGGCTTAGGAAAGACTTGAGGAAACTTTGGGGATATGTGTACATCAGTGGGGACATTCAGCCCCCCCACATCTGTTACACCTGGGTGTACCTGGTGTCTGCCTTGGAGTGAAGCGTGGGGTAGCAGCTCTGGCCCAAAATGAGTCCCTAGAATTGCTGCTCTGGTTGTTTACTCTCAACAGGAGAAATCCTGCCCATTTTAGCTGGAGAGGGAGTTGTGTGCGTGGGCAGGAAGTGTCCAGTGGACAAACGTGGATCTCCATGGAGTGGATGTTTTTTTGCTTTGCGTTTTCTGAGTCTGGAGGTGAGGAATTGTGTGTTAGCTCTCCCCTGTGCAACTCCTAGACACAACAATGACAGTGAGCTTGTGCCTGACCTTGTGCTCCTCAGGCTCTGCAGGAATGGGGATGTTTTGGGATGTGGGRTTGGCACCTCCCTGAACTGCTGGGCAGCAGCAACAGGAGCTGCACTCCAGTGGTGCGGAGCATCTCTTCTAAGACAAAGGATTCTTTGGCATTATTGTACTGATTTTGTACATATTGTACTGATATTGTACTGATAACATGGTCTATGGAAATGAGTTAACAGTAATAGGGTAAAGGAATTTGTAAGTAAAGCCAGCCTGAAGGMTTTTCTGTGTTTTTTAGGAAAGGGATTTGGAGAAGCAATTCCTGAGTGACTTCATGTATCTGGAGAAGATAATTTACCTGGAAGTGGTTATTTCATTTGCCTGTGAATGTCCCATGAAATAAAGGAACCTGAACTCCCAAAAAGTTCACAGGAAAATAAAGTTCTCAGAACTGTGACTGTCAGCTTTAGAAATCATGAATGTCCATTTGTTGAAAATGCTATTCTGTTAAAAGTACCAACTCTTAATAGGGAATTCTTTAGGTTGTTTGTGGTAAGAGGGCCTGGGATTTGTGCTTGAATATTAAAAATCAGCTCTAAGAGAGATYTGAGTGTCACAAGCAGCTGAATATCTGTTCTGGTGGTTCCCTTGGTAAGRTATTTAAGGCAAACCTGCAAGAAATGAAATGGTTTATGTTCTACATTATATTGTTCAATATAATTATATTGTTCAAGGGATTTCACTTAAGAGAAATATATACAGAACTTATTACTGTGGATCTTGGCATGATTTCAAGTAAGCTGACATGCTTTGAATTGGTCTTTTCAGTCCACATGTGCAAAGTCCTGTGTCAGGTTAGTAGTTGAAATATTTTATGTTGTCAAGTGTGACTGCTGTTCTAATTCTGAAGTGTGTTGGTGTCAAGCCCAGACAGGAGGGTTGTGTTTTCTGAGGCTGTCAGGTAGGAATTCCTGTAGTATCCTTACTTCTCTCATCTCGTGGCTGGGAATTCACAATTATAAACAGTGCTGGATGAGAAAAAAGCTCACAGGGTTGTTTTTTTTTCTTTCACCTCGAAAAATGCCAGCTCAGGGTTCGTCAAGGTGGAGTGATTAAATATCATTAKATATCCTGGTTTGCTGCAATACTTCCTCTTGCTGGTTTGTTCTGCAGTGTTACAGAGGGCAGGTGTGACGYTATTGCTGAAAGCACTGGCATGGAAGGGGATCTAAATATGTTATGGAAATGAAAACTCCTTTTTTTGGGTCTGCTGGGGTCCTGAAATTCATGGTGGGCTGGTTTGGGGAGTGTTCTGCTCAGACTTCAAAGTTTGTAGGTATTCAACACCTGGCTTCCAGGCTGGTCATGCACCATTTGAGACCCTGATGGAACTCCTTGRATTTGCCTTGGAATTCCATCCAAACCGACATGTTTCTGTTGAATGATTTCAATGAGCTGTCACTTTGATGGAGAAATTAGCACTTCTGAGAGGGCTCCTGACCAAACTGTGCACTTGATTTTCTTTTGTGTCTCACCTTGTGTCGATTGATTTGAATAAGAGGTCGGGAAGGAGAGAACAAGGCTTGAACAGGGCATTGGGGCTTGGAGGAAAACATGCCTCTGGTGTGTAAAAAAAGATCTTTTCCAGGCTGAGCTGTAGCATTGGTGTTCTGCGTGCCGCCTCAGCTGTATTTTGTACCTGCATGAAGGGACCCTTTGTTCACTTTGAGTAAAAAGAGGGCTTTTCTTGAAGGGATGTGGCTGTGTCACCTGGGCTGTTGTGTCACCTGGGCTGTTGTGTCACCTGGGCTGTTGTGTCACCTGGGCTGTTGTGTCACCCAGGAGCTGTGGGGATCCTCACTGCACAGTGACACAGGTGGGACCCACGGCTCAAGGTTTAATTCCAGAGAAAACTTCTCTCTTCAGAGCCCTGTTGGTGGCTGCTGGGAGAAGGAGACATTTTTCAGAAATACTCTTAGATCAGTGAAGTATAAAAAGCCCTTTGCATCCTTTTTTTCCTCATCAGTGTTTCTGTCAAGGGCAGTGGAACTGTACTTAAAAGTGGAAGTGATTACAAGCTGTGATTGCTCAGGTATTCCTGAATGATCCAATAGTTAAGAGACAGTAAAAATGCTGTYTTCTAAATGGGGATTCAAACTTTACCCAGCTATGAAGAATTGCATCATTACAGGATGTTTGTAAAGGGAAATGAAATACATTTGTAAATATTTCCAATAAATTAAGTTTATTTATGCATAGTTCATCATGATAAGTGTCATGAATGGGTGATAAGCCTTCAAATACCAGATTTTAGCCTGTAGGTTAGTAAGTCATGTGTTTAGGAAAACTTTTGTTCTTTTACAGGAGCCTTATTGTCTCTTATTTTACTTTAATGGTGCGCCATTTAAACATATTTTATTTTTTTTTTTTTAATTTTTTCCTGTTTTCTCTAAGGTGAGTTTTAAACTTCCCTGTTTTACTTGCCTTCTCATTTGTAAAAAGTGTTGCTGTTGCTCATAGATGAGTTCTTAGCATTTGATTTTCCCAGTGGCATCTCCATTATTATTCCAGCTATTTTCCTCTCAGGATTTAAAAGCTGAACTGAATCAAAACTCTGGGGTCTGTTTTTTGGAAGAGGGTGTCCATATTTTGCAGRATTAACACAGTATTTGCATTTCTTCTGGTTTCCTTATTTTTCATAGTCTCTGTGTTTTCTGAGAGGCAACACTGAATTCCTTAGGTTAGGGGTTTTTTTTTGGGAGGTGTTTATTTTTTTTTTTTTTTGGCATTCCTAGTCCTAGGTTCAGCTTTGCTTTACAGGCCTCATGAATAATCTTAATATAATTGTGCTGTAATTATTAGTAGTTTTCAATGCCTGTGAGTAATGCCAAGTTGGCTCCTTTCTGGGTGGGTATTTTGTGTCTGTTTGCAGTACAGGCAGGAATAAACACTCTGGTTTTTCCTCTCATCCCRGCTGAGCCACCCTTTCCTGTGGGGAATCCTGTCCTGCACCACCAGCAGTTGGGATCCAGAGCAAGGAGGCAGGGTTTGGGCTCTTGGTTGAAGTTTTTTGAGTTTAGGTGTGACTGAACTTGCTGAAATCTACAGAGAAAACAACTGAAGTCGCTGGCTGATTTGGGTTCRGAAGGTGTCCAAAGTCAACCCTTTTGGAGGGAGCCAGTTTTGGTTCAGAGTAAATCACAGTCCTTGTGCCCGAAGCCATCCTGTGGTCTGGGAGCAGTCCCTGACAGCCCTATTGCCTGCCATCCTTTGGATCCTGGAACATTCCCTGACACCCCTGTTCTGTGCCATCCTTTGGGTCCTGGGGCATTGGATCGTGGAACATTCCCTGACACCCCTGTTCATCCTTTGGGTTCTGGAGTATTCTCTGACAGTCCTCATCCCTGCCATCCTTTGCTCCCATTTCATCCCTGGCATCCTTTGGGTCCTGGGACATTCCCTGACAGCCCTCATCCCTGCCATGCTGTGCTCCCAGTTCATCCCCTGCCATGCTGTGCTCCCAGTTCATCCCCTGCCATGCTGTGCTCCCAGTTCATCCCCTGCCATCCTGTGCTCCCAGTTCATCCCCTGCCATCCTGTGATCCCAGTTCATCCCCTGCCATCCTGTGATCCCAGTTCATCCCCTGCCATCCTGTGATCCCAGTTCATTCCCTGCCATCCTGTGCTCCCAGTTCATCCCTGACACCCTTGTTCCCTGCCATCCTTTGGGTCCTGGAGCATTCCCTGACACTCCTCATCCCTGCCATCCTCTGCTTTCTGTTCATCCATCACATTCCTCATCCCTGCCATGCTGTGCTCCCAGTTCATCCCCTGCCATCCTGCAATCCCAGTTCATCCCCTGCCATCCTGCAATCCCAGTTTGTTCCCTGCCATGCTGTGCTCCCAGTCCAT
>NW_026623941.1:0-18407 GCF_030028575.1 Malurus melanocephalus | reverse complement strand
GGCCAGGCCGGGTGGGAGGTGGCAGAGCACACACCGAGGTTGCTGTTTGAGCACACACCGAGGTTGCTGTTCTCTTCTTCCCCTTCCCCTTCCCTGCAGCTGTTCTCTCCCCTTTTGGTGTGAGTCCCCAGGTGTCCTCCTGCTCCTTGCCCACTGTTTCCCTGTCAGCCTGTCCCAGCCGTGCCCCATTGCTTGTCCCATGCCCTGCAGGGAAGAAGGGCCCCCTGTGTGCCCCATCAATGGGGCCCTTGTGCTTCTCACTCTGGTGCGCTCACTGGATGGACATCCCGGCGCCAGGCTGGCCGCACTGGGGAGGTCAGTGCTCAGATCCCAGATCCACCTCAGCACTGTTCATGTGTGTCCCRTGGAGTGGCCTTCAGTGCTGTGTCCAGGGATCCCTGCCCAGGTGGCTGTGCCATAGCACAGGGGCTGAAATGGCACCGAGGGGTGCAGGGCTTGTAGGTGCTTCTGGAGAGTGCTGTGATGGACCTGGCACCATCAGAACAAGCTGTGGGGCTCTGAGAGTTGTGCAGGGCTTGTAGGCGCTTCTGGAGAGTGCTGTGATGGATCTAGCACCATCAGAACAAGCTGTGGGCTCTGAGAGTTGTGCAGGGCTTGTAGGCGCTTCTGGAGAGTGCTGTGATGGACCTGGCACCATCAGAACAAGCTGTGGGGCTCTGAGAGTTGTGTGGGAATGGGATCCAAGGTACATAAAACACAGAGAGGCTCCAACTCAAAGGATTTTGCTAATTTGGAAAAATGCAGCAGTAACTACGGTGCGAGTCTGTAGTCACTCACCTGGCCTTACTTGTAGAGCAGCTGTGCTCTGGATGGTGTCCTGGGAGGTGTTTGCATGCAGGGACTGGCTGCTGCAGCCCAGCTGCTGGGAAGGGGTTAAGATGTGCTGTCTGTCTGTGCTCTGTGCTGCACTTGTTGTTTTATGTGTAACTGCACATGTGTAACTTACTGCAGTGCTGTGCAGAGAGAGGGGCTGTTCCAGCTCCTGCTAACAAAGCAGGCTGCTCTCTGCTCCTTCCTGCTGTAAGGCCTGCAAGTCATTTAAGGATTTTAGGCATCCAGGATATAGCTGAAATGTGCCATCCTTCAGCTGCTTGGAGTCAGCTCACTTGAAACTGGGAGGCTGCTGTTTGCCTCAAGTTGRCTGTTTTTAGAAACAGAGTGAACAAAGTATCTCATATTTGGAAAACTTTTTTTTTTTTCTTTTTTTTTTTCTTTTTTTGCCAGGAGGGTGGGGATGAGGATTTGGAGGTGGAGAGTATGGGGCAAAGCATCCTTCAGAGGTTTGGAACACAGCAGAGGTGGTTCACTGCTCTCAGGGTTTTGTCTGCTGAGCTTTGAACTGTGAGTTGGGAGGTTCGTCCAGGAGGAGCTCACCCTGTCCATGGAATTACTGGATCCAACATTTGGGTTGAAGAGATGCCTTCAGGCAGCACCAGCTCTGTGTGCCCTGGTGGTTTGGGATGTCAGGAGCAGTGGAAATGGAACTGTGAATATTTATAAACTTGGTCGTGATGATCTTGCAGGTAGTTTGGGGAAATGAAGGCAGAAGCTAAGGAAACAAAGTGAAAAGCTCATTTTTCACTTTTTTCCTTCATCTGACTAGGATTAAGAAAGAGGAACGCTGGAATGTGCATCTGATTTTTTCCAGCAGTATGGAAGAAAATCAGCGAGTCGTGATGTGCTCTGTTGGCAGCAGAACTGCAGGGAGATGTAACTTCTGATGGGAATGGGAAGCTTAGGACAGACTTACCCTGAGACCTGTCTGTGGAAAAGGCAGGAGGAATGGGAGAGGGTTGGAACAGCCTTGTCCCTGTTCTGGCTAAAATATCCTTGTAAATGGTGCAGCACTTTGCTGAGTGATGTTCTGTGTGTCCATCTACATTGAGTGTCCCATACTTCTACATATAAAATAAGGCATTGAAAGGCTTTGAATTATTTAATGTAATTCCACAACACAGACAGCTTAAGAATGCAGTTTTTCAAATGTTCTATGGGTAAGCGTAAGGATTTATGCTCCAAAAGCCACCTTGGGAGTGAAACTCTTATGAATAAAAGTTTGGGAGTTGCATGGCAGCACCATCAGGAAAATATCAAAGATTTGGGGTGCCTTTAAAAGGACTTTATGTCTCTGTGTATGTGACTGAATTCCATTCTCCTCAAGAGGTTTTGATAAAGTTTCTCAAATTACAGACCTGGAATTCCCAGTCACTTACACAGATGGATGTTTGTGTGAAACTGGTCTTGCTTTTATTCCACACAGGTATTTTCTCCTTTCAAATGTCACAGGGTGAAGCTGTAGCTTTTGAGTGGGGATATTTGTAGCATCCAGTMAATGTCTTCTCATCCTACTGCTTTRTGGTGGCACCAAGGGAAATTRTTCTGAGCCAAAGCTGGTATTAGAGATCAAGGAATTTGAGTAAAAATGGAAGCAACAATTCCTCTTCCTTTGCAACCTACAGGAAAAAGAGCTTCATTAGTTTGTGAGTGTTAGTTTGCATGAATGAAATGATTTCTTTTCTTAGTCTTTGGAAGGAACTTGGAAAAAGCTATTGTAGGAAAAATTCCTTTCTCTGATGGTTCTTCAGCTCCATTGGGGGGGAAGCTGGACTTGTTCACCTGCAGGAATGAGTTTCCTGTGCCTTGTGTTGTCTCCTGACAACTCATCCTGTTGTGTAGGTGCAGCTTATAGGGAAATTCCTCCCATCACGTGCAGGTCTGTCCTGCTCAGTTGCTTTCAGTGGCAGTTGGGGGTAGTTTTGATCTCCTAAATGCTGGTGACATCCCCGTTGGGTCTGGGCAGACACAGCAGGGCTGAAGTGCAGGGGGAGGGAAAGGAGGAAAGGGCACAGAGGCTCTTGGAGGTGGAACTTGGTGCTGGTCCAGAGCTTCCCCAGCTGTGACTTCATTGTGAGATGATTCTCCTTTCCCCACACAGGTATCTTTGCTTACCTGAACTACCATGTTCCCAGGACGAGGAGGGAGATCCTGGAGACCCTCATCAAAGGGCTCCAGCGCCTGGAGTACCGGGGCTATGACTCTGCAGGTACCTCTCTCTGTGCAGCAGCACTGCTTTGGGGAATTTGGGCTTGTAAATTATGGCTTTTGGGGTGTGATTGCAAATGGCTTCTCCCACCTTCTGCTTTTGAAGAAAGCTGAAACACAAACTGGATGTGCCTGTGGTCAGAGGTTTGGATTAACTTCAATATACTGGTTTCTATAAACATTCTTGATGGCTTTGTTTTCCTAAGGCTTTAAAAATATGACAAGATGACAAAGTGAAAACTTAGTTCTAATCGAAGGGGTTTCTTGCCTTTATGTGGAGGGTCAGCTCTTCGAGAAAGGGCTCTAGAAGAATCAAAAGGGGCAGTATTTGTTTACATAAAATACTTATAGTAACTTCTGCTCTTGACCCTCTTTCTCCATGTTCCATGGTGGGGTTTAGGTGTGGGACTGGATGGTGGAAATGACAAAGACTGGGAAGCCAATGCCTGCAAAATCCACCTTATCAAGCAGAAGGGGAAAGTGAAGGCTCTGGATGAAGAGGTTCACAGTAAGTATCTCCCTTTCCTCCTTTCCCTGCCCTCTTCCCTGGAGATGTCCTCTCATCTGGTTTGTGTTTTGAGTATCACCTGTTTTAATCAGGAACACTGTATTTCCAAGTAACTTGTGTGTGAAGAGCCAGAGGTGTAAACCCTTGGGGGTGAGCTATAAAGAGCCTGGTGATCCTGTGGGTGTTGGTGTGAAGTTACAGAGAAATCCTGATTTTTCAAGACAAAGGAGTTGCATCCTACTAAAGTAGAATAGACCTGAAATGCATCTTGGAAAACAGACAAGAAAAGCTCCAAAAYAACCAACCAAAAAACTCCTTGAACTGGAGATAGAGGAGACATAATTATCAAGAGATAACTATCAAGACCTAGAGCATGGGCAGGAGAAATGCTGCAAGAACCTCACCGACTGGGTTTTAAATGTTCCCATGTAACACTTGTCCCAGCTGGAGCCGTCCATTCCCTCTGCAGGGGCTTCAGGAAGGCACTGGTTTGTGTCACTGTCACATTGATCAGGCTGCAGAGACTCAGGGCTTCTGCATCTCTCTCTGCCTCTTTATATTCCCTTGGTTTAAACCTTAGATTCACTAAATATGAGCTCAATGCAAAGGTGCACAGAGTTGTTGGGAGTGGAATGCAGGCAGTGTGAGGGCGGGGAGGTGTTTTTCAGAGCAGTAAGGATCTCATCCTCAAAAAGCTGCTGTGTTGGTGTAATTCGATCTTTTTAACCCATTCTGGTGTTCACCTCAGGTGCAGAGTGCTGTGTGTCCTAGAGGGAGGTGGGTCAGTCTGATCTTAGTGTAAACCAACAGGCAAAAAGTCCAGATGAGGTGGGGTGTGTGGTACAGAACCAGGAGATGGACAGAGGATTCCTGGAAAGAGGTTTGCCTGCTCAAGAAAATGCGAGGATATACAGCTTTGAAGAGATTGTGGAAACACTTGTGGAACAAAAGGAGTGTTTTTTCCAAAGAAATATTCATGCTCTAGGCTTTCTAGAGACAGGGTTAGGGATGAATGAATAACCACGGTGGTGTGCAGGGCTAGTTCAGTCACAGATGACAGGATGGGGCACCCCTGGACAACTCAGGGTTGGCTTCTTCCCTGAAGGGTTGCTTTTTGCACAGGTCTGTTTTCTGTGTTTATCTGCCTTACCTTGAAAACCCCGTGAGGTTTTGGTTGGACTTTGATGATCTTAAAGGTCTTTTCCAAGCTTAGCAGCTCTGTGATTCTGATCCTATTGGCTTTGCTGGCTGTCTGCATTGCTGTTCTGTAGTCCCTGGGGTCTGGTGAGACTCACAGCTTAACCTGGCCTGTGGACAGCCCCTCAGGACTAAAACCTTCTGCTTGTGCTGCAGAGCAACAGGACATGGACCTGGACATCGAGTTTGATGTTCACCTGGGGATTGCCCACACACGCTGGGCCACGCATGGGGAGCCCAACCCCATCAACAGCCACCCGCAGCGCTCCGACAAGAACAATGGTCAGTGCCTTCCCCAGCATCCTCAGCATCCTCAGCAGGTCCTGGAGCCTCTGGAAAAGCTTCCTGCCCCCTCCATGTCCCAGGAGGGGTGGCTGGCTGCAGGCAGGGGGTTTGTTCAGGCTGTGGTGCTGAGCCTGGTTATGATCAAGCTGCAGGGTTTGGGATCTAGGTCTGGCCATGGGGTGTGTTCCCAGCAGTGAGGGATCCCAGGAAGGGTTGGGGTGGGTGCCCAGGGCTTGGCTGGGTGCGTGGGCACAGAGTGAGGAGGAGAAGACACAAGGAAATGGGATGGTGAGAATTTTTTTGGCTGTTCTTTGGAATGGAATTTCGTAAACTTTTTTCCCTAATCCCGCTGTAGGGAAGGGGGTTGGTGTGCTTGGGGCTGTCACGGCGTGGGACTGTCACAGCGTGGGTTGTGTTGGGTGTGGCTGCCCAGGGAACAGCAGCTCTCAACTGGCAGCAGCAGTGTGGGGTTCATTGCTCCAGGAGGATGGATGCTGCCAAGTGCTCGAGTGGCTCCAGAAGCTTTGCAGGGTCTGGGTAGCCCTGGTCACACCCAGGTCAYTGTTATCCTCCCCCACTCCCAGCCRTGCCCATGGGGCAGAACAGGGAATTGCACCAGGAGGTGAAACGTGCTTTGGCTCGTCCCACAGTCACATGTGGGCTCTGCTGGCCGGGCTGGGGCTGGCATGGGGCTGAGCAGGGCCTTTCCTCTGTCCCCAGAGTTCATCGTCATCCACAACGGCATCATCACCAACTACAAGGACCTGCGCAAGTTCCTGGTGAGTGACCCCTGGGGGGTGTGACCCTCCCTTTCCCACTCCCCTTGGCTCTCACACACTTCCCAGCTCACTGCCCCTCTTGTATTCTCACTCTCACTCTCCCATTTACCCTCCCCACTCCTCCTGTTCCTTCACTCACATTTCCTCACTCCCCATTCATCTCTCACAGTCATTCCCCCACTCACATTCGCTCTCACCTCCATCCATCTTCCCCCACTCACAGTTTTGCACTCCCACCCTGTCTCCCTGCCATATTTGCACTCACACTCCTTCCCTTACACTCTCACAGACTCTCCTACTCTGTGAGTTCCTTCTCACACTGACATCCCACCCACCTCACTCCCACTCCCCCACTCATATCTGACATTCACACTCGCTGCCCTGCTCACCCGCCCCGACTGTCACTCCCTCCTCATCCCCCACTCACACTCCCCCATTCATTCTCCCACTGACGTTTTCCCCACTTGCACTTTCCCACTAAAACTCCCTCTCTGTCTCCTTCCCACCCTGACTCCCCCTTCACATTCTCACACTCACTCTATTCACACTTCCCCATTATTCCACTCACTCCCTCTCCATTCCCACTCCTCTCTTACCCATTCACGCTCCCCCCTCATATTCTCACACTCACTCCTTTACTCTGACACTTCCACTCCCCTCATGCTCCTGCTCGCTGTCCTCTCCTCATATTCTTGCAATTTGAAAGGCAGGAAGGAAGGATGAAAGGAAAGTGTGAGGAGATGACAGAAAGAAGGAGAGAGAAAAGGCAGGAAAGTAAAAAGAAGAGGAAAAGCAGAGCGAAGGATGAGAAATAAAAGAGGAAAAAAGCTGCAGTATAGAAGGATAAAAAGAAAGGGGAGAAGGAGATGCAGAAAGAAAAGGAAAAGCAGGAAAAAGGAAAGACAAGGAAAAGGGAAGGAAAAGAAAAGATGAGGGAGGAAGGCCAGAGCAAAGAAAAAGAAAGGCATGAGGAAAAGGGAAGAAAAAGTTGAAGGGAAGGTGAAGGAAAGGAAATAGTAAAAACCAGAAAAAGAAAGGAAGAAAAAGTCAGGAGGAAGGGAAGGAAGGCAAACAAGGTGGAAGGGAAGGCAGAGGGCTGGTCACCCACACGTGTGTCCCTGCAGGAGAGCAAGGGCTATGACTTCGAGTCGGAGACAGACACAGAGAGCATCGCCAAGCTGGTCAAGTACATGTACGACAACCGCGACAGCGACGACATCAGCTTCACCACGCTGGTGGAGAGAGTCATCCAGCAGCTGGTAATGCTGGGGGCAGGAGGGGACAGTGGGGGGATGGACATACAGGGACAGTCCCCCCAGAAATAACCCCTGCACTCCAGTGCTGCCAGGGCACTCCAGTGCTGCCAGGGCTCTCCAGTGCTGCCAGGGCACCGCAGTGCCAGCCCGTGCACCGCTGCAGGATGCTCTGGAGCACGTGCTAAGGTGTGTTTTTAGCTCTGCTACCTCTGACAGTTCATCTCAGGTGTACATTCGGTTTTCTTGAACAGTTGTTAGTGTTCTTCTGGGAAATGTCCAAACTTTTGGGCACAGCAGCAGCTGGAGGCTGCCAGTCCCTGGCTGGGGTGCTGAGAGCAGGGAGGGAGCCTGCCCGGGAGGGAGGCAGAGCCTTGCAGTCCTTCCCAAAGCTGTGTCCGGGAGAGCTGCTGACCTCTGGTGGGAGCTCACTGTGGAGCCTCAGCTCCCACGTGTCAGTCCCTGCCCTCTGACGTGCAGGATCCATCACAGTTCCCCAGCTGATCTTCCCTTTCAGCTGATCTTTGCCTTTGTAGGTCCATTTACTGCATCCTGAGCTAAAGCAGGAGCCACTTGGATGACCAAGGGAGTCTGAGTGTCTCTCTGGGTGTCCAGTGCACTCATTCAGTGGTTGAGGATGCACTGCCAAGCTCAGGGGAGGGACATCCTTCTGAGATGGGGATGCTGGAGCTACAGGTGGTTCTGAAAACATTTGTGAAACCACCTCTTTGGAGGCTCTTCCTTACCCACAGACCAGAGCAGTTTCTGTGCTGGGAAAACTGAAATGTTGCCCAGGCCTCAGTGAAGGGATAACCAGTTAGTGTTTCTTCTGTTCCAGGAAGGTGCTTTTGCCCTCGTGTTCAAGAGTGTTCATTATCCCGGGCAAGCAGTTGGTACCAGGTAAATGTTGTCATGGAAAAGAATGTTCTTGCACCCTGGCTGTCATGTTTTTTTGTACCCTCAAGTTAGAAGATAGACTAGAGATCATTCTCATCACACTTTACATGCTGGGGAGAGGGTTGTGGTTGTTGTTGTTTTCAGTTTCCTTTCTTGTTTTCCATCTATCAGAAGAAATTGCCAAAAATACTTTGAAAGTTTCTTATTGACCAGCTGTGTCACAACTGGTTTGGTTTTGGTATCCTCTGGTTTTGATTTGAAAGGAGATGATTTTACCTTTTCCTTTGTGTTTACCCTTGTGGCAGCACTTGGACAAGTCCTCCATTTGGCTTGGAATTTGGGCCAGCCTTGTGTTCAGGTTTTCTGTCCCACATTTAAACACCAGCATCAGCTGGGGTGGTTTCACCAGGGGTTGAATTTCAGTGCCCATACCTGTCAGGTAGGTATGTACAGTGAGGAGCAGTCCCTGTTTCAGGTGTGCAGTGCCTCTTGCAGGGTTTTGTCTAGCCTTGATGCAGGTTCCTCACATCCTTGTGTTGTTCATCCTGCTGTTCTTTCCCTCTGTGTTGTGGACCTGTTTGCAGCAGCAGCAGCAGTAGGGGCTGCTCTGCGAAGCTCTGGCTGTGCCTTGGTGGGGAGCAGAAGGCCCTGGGTGGGCTGTGGGGGTGTCCCTGAGGTGCTGAGCTGTCCTTGTGTCCCTGAGGTGCTGAGCTGTCCTTGTGTCCCTGCAGGCGAGGCAGCCCCCTGCTCATCGGTGTGCGCAGCGAGCACAAGCTCTCCACAGACCACATCCCCATCCTGTACCGCACAGGTGAGTGGAGACACAGACACATGGCTGCTCTGACAGAYTGCAGCTCTACAGTGTAAATAAAAYCATATTACAGASACCTTTCAAAGCAAGTTTTTAACCACATGTTCTACCCACGATATATCTCAAGTGTTTGGCCTCTAGTGTTTTAATTTAAGCTTTAATTTACAGTGATTGCATGGAAAATACAAGTTAATGTAGTGGAATGAAGTATAGTCATGGAGTGGTTTGGGTTGGAAGGGTCCTTAAAGCCCATCTTGTTCCAGCCCCACTCCCATGGGCAGGGACACCTTCCACTTTCCCAGCTGAATCCCAAGCCCTGTCCAGCCTGGCCTTACACACTTCCAGGGATATTGGAATATTTCTGCATAATAAACTGAACAGTGTAGTTAAACTCAGGTCTGTGTTCTGCGTGTGGCATTTTGGCATTTGTGAGCCTGGTGATTTTCAGGAGCAAAGATGGCTGAGCTTTGCAGGCTGGAGACTTGGCACTGTCACAGACCTTGCCCCTGACAATGTCTGTTTGTTGTCTGTCCATCCTGCTCTCACAAGTGTTTTACCACTGTAGACACCCTTGAAAATGAAAAATGATGAAGAATTTCTCTGTAATTTACTGTTGTCACAGGGGTCTGAACCTGTTCAGTCCATGGGCCCTGGACTTGGTTCTGTGCATTGCAGGGATCCAGAGGAAGTGCTGTCCTGTGTCTTCCTATTTTCTATCAGTGTAGTTATTGATGCCCTGCTGCAAGACCAGTCCCAGAAGTTTTGCCTTTTGATTATGTTGGATAATAAGCAGTAATGTTGATGTATGTATGTAACACTATATTTTTTTACTGATTATCTGAAGTTTGGTTTATTTTATTTCCAATTGCACTTTCAGCTGTACAATCTATGGATCATTCTTTTGATGGAATATCCATAAAAATGGAGGAAGGTGCCTACCAGAGAAAAGCTAATACTTGAATTTTCAGACAAATCCTCCATTTCCTTAGGAGAAGAATCATAAATGAGACCAAGATGCATTGTCTCTAATATGTGGTTATTGCTTTCCGTGTTGTGTAGTGAAACAAGTGGGATAATCAGAATTCCTTCTTGATCAGAAACACCATGAGCAACACACAGGAAAACCCACTCATTCCATTGCAAATATTGGGGTATAATGCTCAGCATATGTGCAAAACTCATGACAATGCAGGTTGTGCTGAGTGTTTCTGCAGGTCTAACTACAGAAGGAAACAGTAAATTACCTTAAAAATAAACCCCACTATGGCAGGAGGCTGCTAATAATCCTAATGCAAGCATTCTCCAAAATTCCTCCTGGGGTTTGGAGTGTCAGAGCTGTGTCCTCCCCCTGAGCAGGGTGTGAGTGAGCTGCAGCCTCTGTTCACAGCACTAAGGTTGTCCTGAGGCTGGGACTTCCTTCCCTTGTGCATTCTTCAGGGGAACAATCTGTAAATCCCTTGAAGTACTTTAAAGGGGAGCCCATCACGTGTGATGGGATGAACCCAGGTCACATGTGAAGCAGGAGAACCCTTTTCTGTGAGGGGAAAGATCTGATTCTTGGTGACTGTGAAAAAATGGGATTCCACCCTCATCAGAGCCTCAGTGACCCTGGGCACTGGCAGCTCCCTGGGTAAAACATCTGAGATGTCTCTTGCTGGAGGAGAGGCAAACCTGGGTTTGTTGAAAGGTGAACTCTGTTCTCTGCCAGCAGCTGGTTTGCCTGACTCAAAACATCAGGGGAGATTTGGTTTCTCTTCACCAAATGTACCTCTCTCTGTATAAAATGTTGGAAGTAAAATTCTGAAGCCAGGTGAGTTCCCAGGGGCTCTGAGGACCCAAGTCTCTCAGAGAGGCACTGAGGCTTTTCTGAGAAATTGCCCCCCTGCCCGTTTTTACCATACCTGGGTTAATTCTCCACTCTTTGGTTCAGAAGGGAAGAGATTAAAACATTTCTTTTGTGTTGCTTCTAAATTGTAGTAAATGAAGGGATTGGTGCTGTAGAACAACAATCCAGATTATCTATAAATAAATGGGCAAATCCATAGATAAAATAAAGAACATAATTGTCTGATAATACTTGCTGTAACTTCCCAAGCCAGCCTTGGTAGTTACACACATAGTGCATGTGTGTGTGCACAATGAACATATTCCAGTGCTCAGTCTTTAATACAGGAAAGCAATGCAACATAATAAAGTCAATGCAGGGAAATGTTCTATTTTGAGAAACTAAATTTGCATGTTTTGATTAGGTCTGGCTGCTTCTGTTGGGGAGGGGCCACTAACAGCTCTGCTCTGTCCTTTCTCAATACCAAATCAGTCTGTCCTGTCTCAACTCCAAAACAAAAGTGTTGTTTTCCTCATTGAATAACTGGAAGGCTCTAAATCATTGGCTGAGTGGACCTTTTTTACTGAGTATCAACATGAAAGCAGTATTTTTCCTTTACATTTTAATTTGCAGAAATGTACATGAGAACACCACAAGCTCTACTTGCATCACTGAATTCAGTCAGTGTCTAGTAGGTGAAACAACATCAGGATTATGGAATAAATATAGAATTGAGTAACTTCAGTGTTGTTGTTCTTCAGCAATAGTCACATTTTGGTAGATAAGCTGATTAATCCACCCCCACCCTCCCCATACCCTGCACAATGACTGGCAAATAATTTTGCTTGAGGCTGGTGCTGAGCAGTAGGTGTTTGGTGCCTCATCTGCATCCCTGATGAGCTTCACCACACACTGAGAAGCAGTTTGAGGAGTATGATTAGCCAGTATTGGGAATTGTCAGAGTAGTCCAGAAAGGATTCCTGATGACACAGTGAACTTTCAGGACAGGTTTTTCCAAAACTGACTTTCAGTCCTGTGTCCTGCAGCACCCTGGATACCTCCCTGGCAACAGCAGAGGTGTGATTTTTGGGTCAGGAAGAAGTGGTTGTTTTTGATAGCACAGGAGCAAGGCTGAGTTCTTAATCCTGGATTTGCTGAGCTGTGTTTGACCAATGATCTCAGGCAGACAGAAATAGGTTTGGGTTCCACCTGTGCTGCTTGGGGAGCAGTGTGGTCACACAGGTGGTAGCTCGGACAGAATTTCCCCAGTGCTGAGAGTAATAAAGAAAGAGAAATTCTGCTCCATTTCATTCATTTCTCAGGAGAGTCTCGCCAGAGAGGAACATGGGAGAAACTTAAAATGGTACATAGAGAGGTTTAATGGGGAAATGTGGGTAAATGTGGCTGCTCATAAAGCAGTGTGAATTCCCTACTAGTGGAGCCACACCAAACTTTAATTTGTTTTTTTTTCCTCATATTCTGTACTTAAAAGTGCACTGGCAATACACTTCCAGACTTATTGGAAAGCACATAAAACCTTTGCAATCAAACTGAGAATGGGCACAACAGTGCGAGTGCTGCTGTGCATTTACTGTGCCCACCTGCAGGCATGAAAATAGTGCTTCATGTTGGTACTGTGCCTTGGGGCCTCTGCTGGCTGTGACCTGTGCTCAGGAGTCTGATCCTGGGTAGCCCCTGACCCTCCTGTCTCCTAGGGAAAGACAAGAAGGGAAGCTGCAACCTGTCCCGAGTTGACAGCACCACCTGCCTCTTCCCTGTGGAGGAGAAAGCTGTGGAATATTACTTTGCTTCTGATGCCAGGTAGGGTTTTCCAGCATCTTTAGTGTATGTAGAAATATCCTGTTTAAAGCTCTCTTGATGGGGGAGGCTGTGGTTTCTCTGTGAATAAATTATGTATATGTGGCCATTACTGTGCAAATACTGACTAAAGCAGAGTTGCTGTTTAAGGAATGAACTCTGGCCTTGGAATATGAAGGTATTATCCTTCTTCAGGCACATCAGTTGGTAAAATTTCCCAGTGGTAGGAAACCTGAAAGAGTACTGACCTAAATTAGCAGCACAGGTACTAATTATGAGGAGACTGATACTGATTCCCCAGGGGTCTCTGCACACATGCAATTCCTTCATCACCAAAGGTGGCATATTGTAATCCCAGAGGAGCAAAGATAGACTGACTTGGCAGCAGCCTTAGCACAGTTTTTGGGATTCCCTGGTTCAACAGAAATGGGTGCTTGCTCCAGGAATGTAAAAATACTGCTGTGCTTGACTTCTGCAGCTCTTCCATCAGAGAGCTGTGGAGAGCCTTAGGACACCCTGATGTGTTCTGGTTTTGGAGCTTTCCTGTGGCTTGCCCAAGGTCAGGACAAAAGCTGCTGAAACAGGGAGCTGCTGTTTGTCAGCTCAGCTCAGCTCAGCTGAGAGCACTGACTGAAACCTGGCCCCAGGTTTTGAACCCCACTGGTGATGCCATCACTGACCCTCCCCCAGGGAGCTGTGGGCAGGGCAAGTGTGTGATAGCATCCAGTTCTTGTAGTGCTGCTGAGCAGATCTCAAGTGCCTTAGAGCAGGGGATAGAGCTGTCCCTGGGTTTTCAGATGGTCAAAGTGAGCTGCAAGGAGGGACAGTGGCTTATCCCTGGAAAAACCAAGGAAGGAACCTGTTCCTCTGTTTGAGCAGCCTGTGTGCCAGGGCAAATCCCTGCCTTCACTCTCTAGCTCCAGACAGGTCCCATTGCTGCAAGTGCTGCTTAGTCTGAGCAATTCAGAGTTTCTCCTTAAAGCAGGCACTGAAATTAATAATGAGCCAGGTGGAAAAAAATCCAGCTCCATTGGCAGGGCAGAAATGTACTTTACATGACTGGTCCAATTTTAAAAGAAATTCCATTGAAACAAGCACCTTTCTTGACTCAAGAGCTGCATTTTGGGTGGTGGGAAGGGCCCAAGTAGCAGTGAGGTGCCCAGAGCTGTGTGTGATGGTGCTGTGTGACCCCACAGTGCTGTCATCGAGCACACCAACCGTGTGATCTTCCTGGAGGATGACGACGTGGCCGCCGTGGTGGACGGCCGTCTGTCCATCCACCGCATCAAGCGCACGGCCGGAGACCACCCGGGACGGGCTGTCCAGACCCTGCAGATGGAGCTGCAGCAGATCATGAAGGGTGAGAGCTGCTGGGTGGAACCTGCCCAGGGGCACTGCTCCCTCCTGCAGTCACAGCTGCATCAGGTGGGAAGGACTGGAGGTCACCTGGTGCCATCCCTGAGCCCAGTGATAACTCAGTTGAGTCTGGACATCTCCAAGGACACAAATCCCACAGCATGGTCCAGTGCTTCATCACCCTCATGGTGTGAAAAAAGTCCTTGCATGTTCTTACTTTCTCTCTAGCTGCTGACACCATAATGAGGGGAATTGTGGGGCTGAGGGTTTTGCTGCCTCCTTGGAGCCATCTGGTTTTTCCAAGATTGATCCCTTCCAGACTTGCCAGTCTGGATCTGCCCTTCACTGGCACCTTTTAGAAACTTGAATCAAGCTCTCATGATGAGCTGATGCTTTGGTAGAAAAGAAGTATCAGTTCAATAATGTCTGGCTGGTAGCTGGCCTGTTAGTGACTCCGGTCCAAGCTTTTCCTTACATACAGAGGAAAAATGGCAATTACCAGGGGATAATTTAAAATTCAAGTTTGCAGGAGGAGGTAAAGTGTTTGTTTTTTTCTTTCTTCATAGGTAACTTCAGCTCATTTATGCAGAAGGAAATATTTGAACAGCCAGAATCTGTCGTTAATACTATGAGAGGAAGGGTCAACTTTGATGACTACACTGGTAATTGAGCTTTAGCCTCCCTCATTCCTGACAACTCAGTGTCCAGCAGTTATTCACAGTAGTTAGTGGGGAAGAAGGGGGTGATGACATGGGAGATGAAAACCTGGCTGGTGTGAGATGAAGTGTGTGTCACAGAGTGCCTCCAGGATTCTGTTTGCTGTGTGAGATCACATCTTGTGATGGTTTTTGCAAAGTGGATGATGCTGATTGTAAAATGCTCTTAGCACCAGTGACCTTGAGGATTTCTGCAGTGTGGCCACCCTAACTTTCCTCTCTGCTTCCTGCTCACAGTGAACCTGGGTGGGCTGAAGGATCACATCAAGGAGATCCAGAGGTGTCGGCGTTTGATCCTCATCGCCTGTGGCACGAGTTACCACGCAGGAATGGCTGTGAGTGCTGGGCTCTGGGCTGGGCTCAGCAGCAATGTCACAATCACAGGCTGGGGTGGCTTGGAGGCACCTTAAATCCCATCCAGTCCCAATCACAGGCTGGGGTGGCTTGGAGGCACCTTAAATCCCATCCAGTCCCACCCCTGCCATGGGCAGGGACACCTTCCACTGTCTCAGGCTGCTCCAAGCCCTGTCCAGCCTGGCCTTGGACACTTCAAGGATCCAGGGGCAGCCACAGCTTCTCTGAGCACCCTGTGCCAGGGCCTTGCCACCCTCACAGCACCCTCACCCTTCTAATAATCTAATTTAAGTCTACCCTTTTTCAGTTTAAAGCCATTCGCCTTTGTCCTGAGACTCCACCCCTTGTCCTCCATCCCTCTCCAGCTCTCTTGCAGCCCCTTTAGGCCTGGAAGGGGCTCTGAGCTCTCCCTGGGGAGTGTATGGCATGTGCCAAGCAGATTAAGGATTGATTTCAGGTTAAGGATTGATTCTTAACCTTAATCAGGTTAGGAGTAAGCAAGTGCACACAGGTGAATAAAGGACTTTCAGTTCACAGCAGCAGCAGGAGGAAATAAAAGCTGAAGAACCTGAATTTAGGGAAATGGTTCCTGTGACTTCCATGGCTGTGGAAGGCTTTGAAAAACAAAGCCTGCTCTGTTGTAAAAGGTAGCTAGCAGCAGAGGGACAATGCCAGAGCAGAAATGCAAATACTGCAGCAAGGCAGAGGCTGCTGGCAGCCAGGTAGGATTCCTGGCCTGGATATAAGTGGTGGTTTCTGAGTTCTTCAGGCTGCAGTGTGATAGACACACAGGACACCCTGCATTACATAATTTATATGGAGGGTCATGTAATAAGTGAGACTGACTTCAGAGAAATCTCCATGTGAGTGAGAATTTGGCCTCACAGGCTGCTGGTGGTGCTAAAGCAAGGTTGTTTCTCACAGGGGTACTTGGTGACTGGAGTATGTGCATGCTGAGTAATTAAAGTATAATCCAGCACTAATTTTCACATGGGGTTTTAATAGCAATATTTTCCAGCGTGTGACTGCTAAAAAGCTTTTTCTGTGCAAACACTTGGTTTTATAAACATGATGTAATACCTGACTTCCTGCACCTCCTTGTTCCAGACACGTCAGGTGCTGGAAGAACTGACAGAATTACCTGTCATGGTGGAACTTGCCAGTGACTTCCTGGACAGAAACACCCCTGTGTTCAGGGATGATGTCTGCTTCTTCCTCAGCCAGTCAGGTATGGGCTCCCTTCCCCACCCTCCCTCCCTCCTTCCCCACCCTCCCTCCTTCCTTCCCAGAGCCTGGAAGGAGGGAGGGAGAAGGCAGCAGGGCCAAGTTAGATATTAGGAAAATGTTTTTTTGTGGAAAGAGTGATAAAGCACTGGAATGGTCTGCYCGGGGAGATGATGGAGTCACCATCTCTGGATGTGTTTAAAACRGATTGGATGTGGGGATTGGTGCCATGGTTTAGTTGAGGTGTTGGGTCRTGGGYTGGACTGGAAGATCTTGAAGGTCTCTTCCAAATCTGGTGATTCTGGGATTCTGAGTTCTGGTGCCTGAGGATGTCACTCAAATCCCAGGGCTAGGCAGCCCCAGCGTGCTTTTCCTTGCTCCATGGCAGAGGCTGCAGGGTTCCTGGGGCTGAGGCTGGCAGGTGGGACAGGAGTTTTGTTTCCTTTCTCTGGGAGAAAATGCTGCATTGATCAACAGACTGGAGAATGCTGTTGAGGCTGGGGTAAAGCAGCACTGTAATTTCTTTGGAATAGTTTTGCTTCTCTAGTTAAAGCACCACCATATGGTGGATTAGAGCCTCAGAAAAAATGAAACTCTTAGACATGAATATAAAAAAATCCAACTAACTTGGAATGGAGTAGGAGATAAAAGGCATACTGAAGCATGAAAAGATTTATATGATGTATTTCATATTTTCAAGGACAACTGCAATACAAAACAACATTTTTTTTCACCTTAGTTGCATTTACCACTTCAGATTTTCATGAGTGATCTTCAGCTGTGACGCTAAAAGCAGTCATAACTTTATCTCCACAAGTTAAAATACCCTTTTTGGGAGCAATCTTTTCTTCTCAGTAGCAATTCTTCTCAGTACCAAGTGTCTCAGAATATCCTCTCTGAGGGGGGCTCATGATCAGGTTATCCCTGGGGTTTTTGAAGATGCAAATCCCTTAGAGTCCTGTCCCAGTCTAACAGGGAACACTCCTGAGGGCACACAAGGGACTCAGTCTTTCCCTGAAGTGTTGGATATGGCAAACTAAAGAAGATTCTCCTGGAACCTGAGCTCGCTCATCAGGCAGTACAAACCCAAAGTAAATACTGAGCTCAAATAACTCGTTCCCCCCCACCCATAAATCTGTTTTTAGTCGTGAATTCTGTATGACTGGCTTTAAGTAGAGCACTGTGCAGGGCAGGTCTGGGCACTGAAGAGACATGTACCAATCTCCCCTTGGGGGTTTTGTTCTCTTTTGTCATCTTGCACGTGCAGGAGTCCTCAGAGCTGTGTCCTTCTAGGACTAAAGCAAACTGTGACACGAGCTGGAAGGCACAGCAGCTTCCATTCATGGCCCATCTCTGGAGCTCAGCTCAGGAGCAGCTCAAGACATCCCTAAAATGTGTTTTCCCCCCATAGCTTCCTGCCCAGGTGAATTTTTATTAATCAGGAAAACAAATTAAGTAGACTTTTGTTAAGGGGACTACCCTTGAACTGCCTTTTGCCCCTTTTCTTAAACCATAGCAGAAACTGGCTTTACCTTACACCAAATACTGCTGATGGGTTTTGTGTTTTCTGGGTGTTGTGCCCTGTGTTCAGGGTTGTGCTGGGGCTGAAGTGGCTGCTGCCACCTCCTTGGCTTGCAGGAAACACGAACTTTGGGCTCTGTGTGGGAGCTGGTGTGTGGGGTGCTGGTGCTTGCACTTGCAGCAGGAGCTGGTGCCACCCAGCAGCACTGGGCACCTTGTCCCCACATGTCCCAGTATTTCCCTGCATGTCCCTGTGTTTGTTTCTCAGCGATTCTCCATGTGTCCCAGCATTTCCCTGCGTGTCCCAGTGATTCCCCGCGTGTCCTGGCATTTCCCAGTGTTTCCCTGTGTCCCCATGTATCCCTGCATGTCCCTCTGGTCCCTCCGTGTTTTCCAGCATTTCCCTGTGTGTCCCAGCATTTCTCTGTGTGTCCCAGCATTTCCCGGCATGTCTCTCTGTGTTTCCCAGTGTTTCCCTGTGTCCCCATGTGTTCCTGCATGCCCCTCTGTGTTTCCCAGTGTTTCTCCGTGTGTCCCAGCATTTCCCTGTGTGTCCCAGCATTTCCCTGTGTGTCTCCCTGTGTTTCCCAGTGTTTCCCTGTGTCCCCATGTGTCCCTGCGTGTCTTTCTGTGTTTCCCAGTGTTTCCCTGTGTCCCCATGTGTCCCTGCGTGTCTTTCTGTGTTTCCCAGTGTTTCCATGTGTCCCTGCATGTCTCTCCGTGTTTCCCAGTGTTTCCATGTGTCCCCATGTGTCCCTGCGTGTCTCTCTGTGTCCCCCAGTGTTGCCCTGTGTCCCCCA
>NW_026623940.1:251149-285370 GCF_030028575.1 Malurus melanocephalus | reverse complement strand
GCGGCGCGGATGTGCTGGTAGGTTTCAAAGTCTCCCTGGTTGGGTCCTGAGGAGGGGAAGTCGACGTCGAACCACTCGCTCCAGGTGCACACTTCCGGTTCACAGACTGTTGTGTTGGGGATGTTTGTCGAGGTGGTGGAATATAATGTTGATGTGGTTATGACTTTTGTAGGAGTTGTTCCTTCTTGGGTTTGCGTAGTTGGTTTTGTTGTTATTCTWGTGTGAATGTAATCTGTTATTGGTGTACGTGTTGATGTAGTTGTTGTCCAGTGTTTTGTTTGTAAATGTGGAGTCGTTGTCACTTCCTTTGACGATGTACTTKCTGTGGTTGGTTGTGTTGTATTTTCACAAAGTATTGGTATATTTATGCAGCATTTAAATCTTAATTCATAATTGTAGCAGATGGGTGGCAGTTGATCTTTGTTGTAACATTTCAAACCTTCCTCTGTGTTACAGGTTATATGTTGCTCCAGTAGAGGATATGGGGTATTAGGGAACCTCACTGCTCTACATTCCACTTCCTTTCTATTTTCACAGACTTGGTATCCATTTCTTTTAATATTTTGAATGGTATCAAAATCTCCATCATTGTAATCTGACCCTGGATAACTAACATCATACCATCTTGACCAGTAACATTCTTCTTTAAAACAAATGGGAGTTGTTGAAGGAGATGTGGTGATTGGTGTTGTTTTGGTTGTCGTTGTTTCTTCTGTAGTTGAATGTGTGAACGTTGTACTTTCAGAAGTTGTAGAATATGGTGCTTCAGTAGATGTTGATGTTTCTGYTGGAGTTGTAACTGGGGTTGATGTGCTGAAAGGTGTTGTGGAAGAGCATGGTACATAAACACAGCATAAGATTCTGATTTGATAATTGTTGCACATGGTTGAAATTTGATCCTTGTTGTAACATACAAGCCCTTTGGTTGTACTGCATTCTACTTTTTGGCCAAGGTCTTTCAGTGGTATATCAGGGAACTTCTCTGCTCTGCATTCAACAGCCCTTGGGGCTTTACAGACTTCATAACCTTTTGCTCGTAAATCATCGAAGGTTTCGAAATCTCCCCCATCGTAGCCAGGGGTTTGTAGACTCCCGTCATACCATTCTGACCATTTACAGACTTCATGAACACATACTGATGTAGTTGGTGCCACTGTGAAGGAGAAAAGGAAGAGACCATGAAATTGAGTATAAATTCCTGTAGATACTATCTTTTTTATTCTTTTAAATGGGCTGACAATTTTCCYAAAATCATTTTTCTTGCATTGTGCTCCATTTATTATAATGCATCCATTATTATAATTTAATATGTTTCAGAACAGAAAATCCATCACCCAGCACTTTAATGTACTGATGTTACTGGAACTGTCACTTCCCAAAAGAATACTGATTATGTGTTTCAAGATGCTGAAATAAGGCTCAGGTCTAATTTATACACTCTGGATAAAAAAACAAATCTCATTTGTTTTGCATTTGGTTCAGTGTATTTGCTTTGGTTGTATCTTGCTTTACTATATCCTAGTCCCTCCACAATGTATTGAAATCAGTGTAAAAATAGTGTTTAGTGTATCTGTCAAGATCCATAGCTTCTTTCTTCTTCCAAATCACTTAACTCTTCACACTGCATTGTCTTTGCTCCTCGACTTCAAATAAATGTTGTTAATGCAATATTAGGGTTCCTAGACTTTGTATTTTAGCTCTGATCTTAAGAAACCATTTATTGGTTGGAGATATTTTGCAGGTGAATTCTCATTATGAAATAGTTGGAAAATAACTACTGCATTCCAGCAATGCTGATATTTTCTGTGATTTCAAAACTTATATATTTTGTACTGAATACTGATTTCATAAAAAACATATGCCCAGAGTAACTAGACATTCTCTGAAGGTTGCTGTACAGGAATTCTAAAAATGAAAATCTCATCAGCTCAATGCACATATCTGAGCAATCCTCTTAGTATTGTAAAATAATATAGATACAATAAATATATATTAAATATATATAAGTACCATAAACCCTACCCGGAATTAAACAGAATAATCATTCTGTTAATTAACAAGAAAAATACTCAGTTACTCACTCAGTGAACATTATTCCAGGTATAGAAATGCTTACACTTACATAATAAACTTGATACTTTTAAAAATCATTCATTATGAAGGTAAGTAAAAAATTGCTGTCAAGTCATTGTGCAGTGGTTTCTCTTTTGGTGATTGAGAAGTGATTTTATTTTCTATGCTTATATCTTTGCATTAATTTGGTTACCAAATACTGACTGAAACCAAATGCTAATAATAAATTATATGTGCTGTCATTTATTTTGTGGGTGTATTAATTTGTTTATGTGAAGAGTGTGGGTGTAGCTATATTTTGCTCCCTAATCAAGAGAATACACTCTTATGGGCTACAAAGGATGTACCTGTGGAAGTAGTGGTAGATGGTGTAGAGTTGAAGTGAAATGTCGTTGCTGTCGTGGGTGACGTTGAGATTGGACATTCATAGATAATTCTTTGAAGCGTTCCATTGGGACCACAGGTTGCAACAATACACCCTCCTGTGCCATCTGTAGTGTTGTACACCACATCTTTGTAGTTGTATTTCTGCCCCTCGTAAATGCAGATACATTCTGTAGATCAAAACAGGATGTTATTCATTGCTATCTGAAACGGAGCACCTTAAATGTGTCATTTTCATATAAAAATGACTTAGTCAACATACCATGTTCATCATATCTGCATTTTTTGCCATGAATTGTGCATTCACTGAAAAAGAGAAAAAAACAAGATTAGGAATGTGAACATATTGGTTTGTGACATCACTTTTTTGTTTCAAATTATCTTCTGTCTGTCCTTTGCTATTCATTGTGTGTTTAAATGTATATCTTCTCTGAGCCAAATATTCAGTTCTGCTGTACAAATTCAGGCTAGGTATTGTCACATAGTTCTCAGGCAGGAAAGGTAGCTCTTCTATGAGCCAGCATATGAAGCATACATCATCCTTATCATGCTTTTGAGAAAAGGGCACAGATGTGAGGAGGGGGGACCTGAAATGTTCTTCTCTCTCCAGTAGGTCTMCTTATTTTTTTGAAGGGAAAGTACAGTACAATTATCATTTACATTTAAAAGGATATATGTAAAAGATCACGGTCGTAGACATTGAATGTGATCTACACAGTCAATTTCCATAGAGTTCTAAAATATGCAAGAAGAATTCTGATTTTAAGGGCAATTTATCTATTATCTATTAAGCACTGAATCTTGATGTATTTATTTACTAATAATAAATAGGAACTAATAAGCATCTCTACATTGAATAAATAAAAATACAGATTTGTACTTAATGGGTTAAGTTTAGTGTTGTTAATGGCCTAGAGATGTATACAAAGGTGACTATGAAGTGCAAAACCTGTCAAGGAACTTGGTTCAGCTCAAATAGACTTTGGCTTAAGGTTTTTGCTATTCAGATCACACTGCTTACCATATTTCGGTGCAACTACTTTAAAGGTATTTAAGACAACTGCTTCACAGCTGGTTCTGCTAACTCTGTACTATTTTRCAGAAGACGTAGCAGCACGTGTAGTGTGTAATGTGCGAGAATATGCGCTGACAGTTGCAACTATGCAAGTACCAGTGCAATAAGAGAAACAAGCTCAAAACAATGTAGATGAGTTGTCTGCTGACTTCTAAAGAATTTCACATGATGAGCTTAGGTGTATCTTATTAAAAATTCTTAGACTATTCCCTAACTAATATTAATTTGTTTTTACTTCATTTAATAATGATGATAATAACTTAAAAGTACTTTAATAAATAAACAAAATAAGTAGTAAATTAATCTCTTGATGATAAAATGCTTCACCATGTTATCATTTAATTTCCTGGGAAGGGAAGAAAATTTGATATTGTTCATCAGCCTCTGATTGGCCTAGTTCCCCTTGGTAAACAACACATTTAATGTTTGATTAATTATGTTCCACATATTTAAACTCAGTTTCTAAATTATTTTSTAATCCTACCATGATTGACAATTCTGCTTTGCAGGCATCTCCATTCCCGGTTTGTAATTTTTTCCATCTTCATAACAACCACAATTAGAAACACAAGTCATGGTTTCTTCATCAAAATAGGGCTTATTCTTTGGACAGTTTGGATAGCAGCCTGTGATGAAAAGAGAGTCAAGCTGACACTAGGCCTTTCATAACTGTAAGTAACTATACATTCATATCTGTTTTTTCCAAAATGTCCCATACGGTAAGTGAAATTTCAGACCCTCTTACTGCTGTTCCTTTGATTGCATATTATGTTTTGGAGCATTTTGGGCTCATCTTCACTCCAAGTACATAATCCATTAGGGAATACAATACTAATTAAAAAATCTCTTATTTCTACAACAAACATGCCATACTGTGAGTAATAAAAATTTTGCTCATCATACTGCATTTTCACCTTTCAAGTAGAATGAGATATGCATAACTATGTTTACCTTCCAAACCTCTCATCTCATGGAGGCATTTCCCACTTGGATTATTGCACGTCTTCATACAAGGGGCTCCACATGGCTTGTAGTGCCACTCACATTCCCCTTGTGGATTGTAGTAATCACAGAACAGAGCTGAAAGAAGAAATGCCAGAAAAATATCTTTGATATTTTAGCTCTATACTATTTCAGTTTTGCTAGGTAGAAATCCAATGGGATCAGCATAATCACATWGGTGATGAACAATACATTGTGTTAGTGTTAATACAGTACAATTTTTATATTTCTAAAATCTTTTGATACCAACAAATATATATACATWGTAGAACAGAGTTACACATTAAACATGAAAAATCAATTGATTGAATCACTGACGTAGTGTGCCCCATATTTATTTACATGGAGCCTGATGTAGACAGGTGGCAGTGTAATAAAATATCATATTTCACCAGTTGTATATCATGATTGTCAAGCGAATTAGACACTAATCACACTGCTTATAAAGCTATTACCTGCGGTTTCATTTTGCTAAGATAGACTGTTTTCCAATGATTTATCCAACTGCTTTGCTATGGTTTTTAGGTGTTTGGTTTTTTGGGGGAGGGGGTTTTCTTTGTTTTTTAAGCATACAGCTGTGCCCCTTAGAAGTACAATTTTATCCTTCTTTTCTTGTTCTACTTGGTTTTTCCTTTTTCCCCCTTCTTTTTTCTTTCCCTCTGGGYCCCTTAAAAAATTAGTGGGTTGAAACTCACGACAAATGGATGGGGTTCTCCATGATATGCAAATGTCCAGCTCATTACATGCTTGAGCATAGGCAGCTACTGCTGTGCAGAAACATTCACAGTCTCCTCCAGTGTCACAGGCACAAGCATCATCCACACATGCTTGGTAATATTCATTTGGCTCAACCTGTTGATGAAAATGTTTAAGTTTTCATGCCCTTGTCCTCTTGGCACTATCCTAAAATAGCTGAGTAAGATATCAAACTCACAGCTCTGTATGTGAGCAAGCTAAGAAAGGAAGAAACCATGAGAATGCTTTGAAAAATCAAGAGGAAAATGTAGAATAGAGCTATTGCTATTAAGTTATAATATTAAGGACTGTTGCATGGTGAAGTTCCAGTTGCAGAATACTGGTAATTACTACAAGCTAGCACACAGTCATATGTGTCAGGTCGTTGTTATTTATGTTAGTAGAAAATAATGCCATAAGAAACTAAGCATATTTTGAGATTGATCTATTGTTGTTTGTTCTATTAAAAACAAACAAACAAAAATCCAAACCAACTAACACTATCAATTTCTTTAGTGTACTTGTTCAAGACAAAAACTGAGAAAATGAAAGTGAAAATATTTCTATGCAACTTTGTCTAACATACATTTTGTCGTGCTTGACAAAGTGATTTCAGAGTATTTTTTTAATTTAATCTCACATAGAAATTGATGTAATCATCTCACCAAGAATTTAAGACTAAATTTTTTTGTCATACCTGTGAGTGACACTTTGCAAACACTTCACTGGTAATGATACTGCATTGTTTCTGTGCCCAGGCTTTCCTGTAGGGGTTTGCAGTGCATGGATCCTGCGTCCGATTGGCATTTGGGCAACTAGAAGACACTTTCCAGCTATTGGCAAACTCCAGCACATTTCCTACCACAGACTGACTGCGAGTAGTGAAGTCATTATTTCCATTGCCATCATAGTTTCCACAAAGTCCACAGACACGTCCCTGCATCAGGATAAACAAAAAAATTGACAAAGATCAGTAAGGTATACTTCCTTAGTATCTGTGAGTAGCAGACCTCAGAATGAATCTTGTGTAATCATCTTATTTGAGATTATTTATGCCTCTTCAGTAACAGTGTTGGGTATTTCCATAAAATGCTTTCCATGAGGAAATGTGTCAAACTTGTTAGGAAGAATGAATATGAGAACAGGAAGCAGAGTAGACTCATGGGTTTTGTTCTTAGTACTGAGCTACTTAGTTTTAGCTGATCCTGAATATATCTCATCAGTGAGGATTTTTCATGAAGAAAGCTACTGATAAAGTTGCTGTTATGCCATTGTTGAATAACATAATTTAAAGAAAATGTGTAGTACACAATTTAAGTCAGCACAACAAGGATAATATTATGCAATTTCTGTTCTTTTGGTTACAGTCTTCTGGTTTACTGCCTAAATTTCCACCYTCTTTCTTTAGGAGATAGTATGAATCTGTTTAGGAATTGATTTTATTAATTTTTTCACTTTTAAAGTATACCTGAAAGCTGGGACTAAGTTTGATGAAAATACTGGTTTTCTTGTCCCACATGAGTATCAGACCGACAGTAGTGTCAACCACCTGGTAGATGCCCATGGARCGGATTTGGAATGGCATTTTTCCTCCAGGTGTCCTCTGGATGACATCAGAGTGTCCATCACTGAGTACCAGCTCATAGTTCTAAGACAGGAGAAGAAAAAGAGGCCAATTTAAAAAGTCACTTACTTTGTAAAGTTTTATATATTGACAGTAACTTCTTGAAATAATAATAATATTATTATCAAAAAGATCCTATTCAACAACCTCATGTTAAGAAAGTTCTCTGTGGATTTCCCTCCTTTGCTTTCTAGAGCAGAGAGAAGAATAATTAGCAGTGAGAAAAGAAGTCTAGTGACATTTCCCTTATCTTGGAGGCCATTTCTGCTATGCAGTCTGTCTGGGACAGCTTGCTCCATCATTCTGGCACAACTTAAATAAAATACTTACCCCCAGGAAAACTTTAATAGACTTAGAGCAGGTAGTTCCTGTAGTGCCACATGGAATGTTCTCAGTGATGACTCTGAAGGTTCCCTGATTCATAGCTTGTTGACCACAGTAGTTCTGAAATAGGGGAATGATTTTCACTGTTAACTATGTTACATGTTCCTAAGTAAAATGCAGGGTACTTAGAGAAAAAATCTAGGCAGGACTCTGTTACCTGGACCAAAACATATTCACAGTCTCCTTCAAAATCAAAGCGTTTGCCATCAAAGGTGGTATAATGCCCATCTCCATAAACAGAGCACGTTTCCAGGCAGGGTTCTTCAGAGCATTGCCATTTTCTGTTTCTACATGTGCTACACAAGACAAAAAGCATTCCAAATGTAAAAACTAGGCATACACACAATAAAACTGTAGGTACATTTCTGCAATTTAAAATGTATTAAGAATCTAATGAAAAAATTAGGTTTGCTTATTCTCAAAAGTGCAACATAGCTCAGGAAAGCCTGGTTAAATCCAAATCTATGTTACTTAAGGATGTAATGAATCATTTGGATTAGAGAACACCAAGTCTTTCACATTTACTGATCCTGTTGCATGTATTGAAATATAAGGATTTCCTGAGAAGAAAAGGATTTCTTGACTTGAATGAATGTGACAGCATCAAACCCATGGTGTTTTTCTCACCACTTGAAATTTCTGGGCTGTGAGAAAAATAGACAGAGCTTGCTTTTTAGGCAGTAAAGGGATCATCTTGTGTAGGATTCCTTCCTAGAAATCTTGATACTTCTAGAGTGTACTTATGTTATTTGCCTGGAGCTTAAACTRTTCTATTGTAGATGCTCCAAAATACTATTTTTCAATATGCTCTTACCAGTTGTTACAGCCAACTCTGATTGATTCTCCTGGACTGTAGGAATTGCCATTGTGGATACATGGACAGTCTTCTGGAGCTATACAGCCACCTTTGCCATCCAACACTTGATTGTGAGGACATACACAGCCAGAGACACAGTGAATTTTGTACTGTAAGGACCACAAAGAAAACGTGTCTTGAAACATTTCCCTACTGGAAGAGTCCAGCTGCAGCTGGTAATTGTAAAAGGGATCTTGATTAATGCGCTTTCAATTAGCTATAAAGAGTCTGTACTTACACATTCCATATCTAGAGTCTGACAGCTCTTCTGGCATCCTGCTCCTACTTCATTTGCAGTGACATTGTCACAGTCAACATAAACCATGGGAGGCACACAGACTGAAAGAGAGAAAAGCCATGACAAATGTGATATCAACCATGCATTTKTATCTTTGTGTTTCCAAGAAAAAAAATTGAAATACTCTTGTGTGAGTTATGTGTACCTTAATATAATATGTGTAGCAAGACGTGTAGCAAGTATTCACCTGTTTTTTATGCCTATGTTTGGACTTCTCAACGAAATTAATTTTTAGCTAGCTTCATTAAATGCTTCCTTTCAGAAAAATAAAACAAAACAAGGTAACAAAGATCCTGGTTTACCTGTGTGAGGTTTTTTGGGGGGGATTTTTTAGTTGGCTTGGGGCTTTTTGGCTTTTACATTTTAATTAAAATGTGAATAGTTTTGCCCTCACATTGAGTGAGGTGACCAAGTATGCTTCTACCCTGSGTAACCCAGGGGGTTATAATTGGTTTCAGCCTTCTGAAAGGCAAGACAGTGTTTCTTTATATTTTGAGAATGTCCTCTACATTATAGAAGTCCTCAGTTCATTTTCTTGGTTGATTTCAGACTTGTAGAATTATTATGACAAGAGAAGAAAGAACTGAAAAGGGTGAAGATGGAAATGGAGAATTAAAGTAAATCTTAAATGACATGTTACCTGGTTCAGGTTTCTCTCCAATGCAGCTCAGCTTTCCATAGGCACAAGTACTATAAAAACAAGGGAAGGGATATTTTTAAACGTTTTCTAGTTAAGTTTCAGCCTGAAAAAATACTGTGTGATAAAATGTKTCCTTTATGGAATAGTTTGTACATTTCAAAAATGCTAATATTTTATACTAGAATAGAACAAAATAAAAGTAGATTCTATATAAATAAATGTTTGTTCTATTTGCCTGGTTTTAAGCTGTCATTTAGAACAGTTCAGAATCTAATCATAATGGGAATAATCTGTAATAGTATTATCAGGCACCTTTCACCATGGAACAAGTCTTTTACAGTCATGGATAAGAAAAGTATGTGTGGAGGTGAGGGAGAAGGGGAGGCAGAGAGAAAGGGACAGGGTGGGAGTTGGACTGTTTGCAAAAGCTGAGCCATCACAGGTTTGTTTGCTGAAATCCTCTAATTGTTTATGTACAATCATCCAAACATGGGTAGTCCTAAGAATTCTTTTTAAATCTGATTTTTTAATTGAAATTACTAGGGATAGAAACCCATTTGATTTGGTTAGGATTCATTATATATATATATATGTTTTCATGATTGTAAGGGAAAAAAAAAAAGAAAAAATTGGATATAGGCAATCTCTTACCAGACAACACCATTATCATGAACAACTTCTCCAGAAGACAGAGGCATTCCTTTGTAGTAACAAGGACAGCTAGAAGCAGGTACACATTTGCCACTCTCATCCATGTAGGTTCCATTTATGCAGGTGCAGCCATCAACTGGGACAAACTTGATGTTGCATGTGACATCAGGCTCACTCAGAGACCGGCAGGTGGGTTGGCAGGARTCGACATTGTAGGTGTACTTCAAGGACTTTGGACACAAGGTGGTGTATTTTGCTTGAGAGTAAAAATGTGAGTTACATTTATAGTTCATTCAAGAATGATTATAGGTATAAATAAAGTGAAGTATATATGACAAACATGGCATTGTATGTACACATGTTTTACTGATATCCCAGTAGTGTAATTTTTYTTTAACTGTTAGAGCAAAATTTTTCCCTATAAATGTGTCACAAATGTTTTGTCCAAGTTAAAAAAAAAGAACTAAGTTCAATTATATGAAGGCATAGTGTGTTTCCTCCTCATGGCTATTTTTATGCTTTTTGTCAAAATAAATTGAGAAACACCCTACTTATTTATTCCTATTGCAAGGGTATTGCTCTCTGTGTCACTTCTGCTGGTTTTGAGCAAGTAATCTAATGAAGCCTCTTTTTAATATTTTTCCCAACTGACTGTTTTTCTTTTATGGTATTCCTGTCCTCCTCGGCTTCTCGAAAGTTAATGCTGTAGTTAAACCCCAGTTTAACACTATTTACTGTGGGAATCCCCAAGAACTACTGTGCTGGGCCTTCTGGGTGATCATTTTCAAAAGGCAGAGGGATGTAAAACTTACTGCAAGCTTTGTCCCTCCATCCGGTGAGGAGAACTCCTTTCGCAGCACAGGCTCTGACATAGCTGGAAAGGGCAGCACACATGCAGTCCTCACTCTTCTCACAGTTACACGTGTCAAACATACAGTTCTAAGAACAGAGGATGACATATGATTATCAGATTGTCATGTCAACGTCACAGTACTCTGCATTTTCTAGGAGTGTTATGTACATTAGAGGTTAAAATGAGTGTAATCTGCATATGTAAGCAAATATATGCCTGACTTTCACTGAGCTCTTTCAAAAAAGACTATTTATGTGAAAAAAAAGAGTAATTTGAGGTCTGCTATTTTAAACTATTTTTTCTTTTTCATATTTTTWAAGATTTTTTTCCAGGTGTTGGTGCTTTTCCAACTACTTCCAGTTTGTTGCCACTGTACCAAATATATTTAGATTGRAAGGAGGTTATTCGATGCCACCCAGATTTTGGAGTTTATGCTTAAGAGCCTGGGCTCTCTGCAGCAGAGGAACAAAGAAAACAAGAAGTTATTTGATATTGTTTCTATGCTGGGCAGGGATACTATAATACTTTGATTCCAGAAGATGTTTATTGAACATAATCTTGCAAATTTCCAGTAACAGGAATGTTTTGCAAGGTACTCAGAGACTCTGTTACAAAGCTTCATCACTCTGAATTCCCGGAACAATTTAATTCGCATCTTACCTAAATCTTTGCTGCTTTTTACACACACTGCTTGCCTTGTCTTTGCATGTATGCAAAAGCCTTCTGAGAGCAATTCAGAGGAATTAAATTATCAGTTAAGACTTTTACTAAAGCTTTCACTATTTATCTCAGGAAGGACAATTTTTGTTCTTTGACAGGGAATCCAAAATCGCAACTTAATTTCTAAGTTTGACCCAAAAATAGGTGCAAGAGGAATACATCTGTAAGTTTATCCTCCAGGGAATGGACAGAAAGGTAGCTTTATGAGGGAGTACATTTCATGTTGTGTAGGTAAGAATGAACACTTGTCTTGAAAAGAGCTATCCTGAGTGCATCTCCTCATAATTGGCAAGTTGTTCTCTCAGGTGTTGGTATCAGAAATCAGAGTCTTTTTCTCTTAAATGGGATAGAGTTAGAGACARATACCTTCTGGTAAACTTCTGGATTCACTGTTGAGTGACATTCAGCAAAAGGTCCCATGGTATCAGAGAGCAGTCCACACCAGTGCTGAGCATACTGGTCTGTGAATTAAAACACAGTAAGGATTTCTATTGTGCTTCATTTTCAAAACTCTTGTGTCAATGTAACTATACCTCCTGCAGGGAAGTTACAGAAACTTAACTCTACAATATAATTAAGCTCTGCGTTTGCTGAAGCACAGCCTTTCACTTCCTCTAGACAGAAGTAGGAATTCTTCATAAATGGAATGTTCTCTGATTCATGATAATTGCCACAGAATAAATAGATAAATAATATCCTTGTTGATTTTTAAAAAAGAAGGTTCACATTGTAAATGAAAAGTACGCTAGCACATCTCAGAAAACAGAAGAGCAGTTTGTGAATACTCAAAAATTATATATTTTKTTGGCTGAAATAGAGCTGGAATGCTTTGAACCTCTGAGCTGTAAGTCTGGTTCTCAGTTTAATAGTGGGACCACAGCCTTCAGTGGGGCCATGCACAGCTCTTTTTCCTATATGACAGTCAGGCCTTCCCACAGATGAATCCCCAACATGCTGTATGGTTCCAGTTTCCCTTAAGTAAGTTTACTTGCTGTCTTGATCCAAAGAAATATTTCTGAGGATCCAAGATATTTTCCTAGTTATTGTTACTTGAAGACTTCCAGCATCAACTGAGGAATATTGTGTGTGTGTCTGTGCAAATAGTTCTGTTCTGTTATTTTGGCTAAGTGCTTGGTGTTTGATCAGCTTATTCCTTCTTTTCATCTTGAAGGAGARTACAAGAGGTTACTGAGCTTACCATTTTGTATGCTGACTGTACAGGGGTCCTCAAAGGTATTTTTGGCATCAGGACAATCAGCCCGAGTTTTCCAAGTATTGCCAAAGGCAGCTGAAGTGCCCTCTATCACACCACTGGTGGTTTTGAAATCATCGCTCTGTATGTCATTGAAGGTTCCACAGAGACCTAGAAGGAAGMACATGGTCTGTGCAAGTCTCTTCCAGGATGGCAGGTACTGGTGAAGGCACATGTTATGACAAGGTCACTTACCACAGGTCTGCCCTTTATATGATGGGTCTAAGTCTATAAAAACTTGCATTGAAGGCACAAGTTGAACCTGTAGCTGAAGGCCAAAAGTTGTTTGCAGAACCACGAAGAAAGATGAAGGCCTGAAGATGGTGACGTTTGCTAGGGATTTAAGAATTGATAGTTCTAATTTCAGACAAGATGAGCAGGTGAAATTATTTTTCATTATACAGAGGAATTCTACAGCTGTGTTTGATATGATCCTAATTTCTGAAGAACTGGGGGAAAATGATCCTTATGTTACAAATCCAGCACCAAAACAGTCTTACCTAAACACCTAAACAACAAATACATACAAAACCTCCACTTTCTATCAGGTATTTTAAATTGAGGGAAGAGCACACACTTTTGTTATTTAAAAGGTTGGCTTTGTTTGATGAATGTACTGYAACACTGTTTAATTGAAGACTTCTGTCCTTTCATTGTTTGCTTTGTGTTCAGGTGAAATAATGTTTGAGAAGAACTGGCTTGTGGGAAACTTCTGTGATAAGTGTGTTTCAAGGAAAAGGACAGGGGGAGCACAGGGAACTAAATGACTTAACATATTGGAGACCAGTGTCAGTATTTTTCTTTCCTCTCTTATAGCAATGTTTGGATCTGAAAGTATGCAATAACACTATTTGCTTGAACTAATTAGATATTGTTAAATTAAAAACATMATTTTGCTAAAATTATTAGTATTGAATAGGCAAACCCTATTACATAAAAATGGGAGATGGTGCTTCTACTGCAGTACTCTGGGTTTGCTGCAGTGTAACCAGAAGTAGGATTTGGCTTTAGCTTAACTCAAGTAATAACATGCAAAAGTAGAAATGAGAACTATGACAGCAGTTTTTCAAAGGAACTCACCTGCTGAGAATGGCAGCTGTGTGTAGATCATGTTCACAAATACACTTCCAGAAGGCTGGATCACAATGTTCTGTCCACAAGAAAAGGCAATTATTATCAAGCAGATAAGTAAAATACTTTCCAAATGTTTTTTATCTAATACCGTTCAAGATAAAGAGGGGGGAAAAAAGGAGCGAGACTATGATGGTGTTCTGATTCCTGTACTATTTCTTTAATCTTTATTACTGTGGTCTAYTGACTGTCCAAGAAAGCAAAAACCAGAAGTTATCTAAATAACAGAAAGCTACGAGGATCTTGTCTTCTAATGTGCTTACTTTATTMTTAATTTTTCTTTTAATAATGTTCAAATGAGATAAAACCAAAAAGTCAGCACAGATTTCTTGTCTGTACTGTTATGTGTCATTGGCCTTGTCTATTAATCTAAGAGAATGTTCCTCTCAATGTCAGGWGTCTCCACTTGCTGCTCACCGTTTGTCCTCCGTTTAGGCTAATGGCTACACCCTTGAGGCATGTCTCGGTGTCAGTCAGGCCACACTTGTGGATATCCCCCAACACTGTGAATTCGTTGCTGTCACAGAGCTTGAAGAAAACAAAAGATATTGTTAAAAGRTTTGCTGCATTGAAATATTGTTATCTCAAAAAGATTCACACTCAGATGGAATTCTTAGTAAAGTAAGTAGTTTAAAAWATTGTTTATTTAATTTTTCTTGCTCATAGGATTTGCATAAATGTCTAGAGTGACCAAATAAGCTGACATTCATGCAGTCTGCACACTGGGAAATATACACTGATTCTGTCATTTAGTTTACCTTAGTCATCCAGTAAAAACAAACAATTAAAATACCCAGGATAATGAAATCTAACATAAAAGTTCAGTGCAAGCCTTAAAACAATGATCAAAGAACACAAATACCACAATATTATTTAGTATAACCTTAACAGAAAAGCCCCTGAAATCCATTTAGGGAGGGTAACCCTCAATCCATGTTAACCCTCTAACATTCAGAAAACAGATGTGATTGCCAATAGTTTTCATTAAACAACATTATTATAATAAAACCACTTTTCTTTAGCAAGGATTGTGACTCATTTTTACCTTGGTCAGGACATAACTACAGTCTCCAAAGAAGGAATAGTGTTTCTCATCAAACGTTGAAATGTGGGAACCTCCTTCAACACTGCAAGTCCCAGGGCATGACTGAGTGACACAAGACCATTCACCWCCAACACAGGTACTGAAATGAAGAAGGCATTCAGGAACATTGGTAATGCAGTGTAAATGAAGACAAAAAAAAGACAGTAAGGGCAGATGAGGCCTTTATTTTCCTCTTGAAACACTGATCATGTTGCCAAAGAAACCAGTATTGCTTTGAAATCTCAGATATGGGGCAGGCACATTTGTATCAGTGATAATTTTCTATATATATTGCTGCTCACTTTCAGTCTTTGGCCAGAATTCATTCCTGGTAAACTTGTCATCTACATCAAATATGTTAAGTATTTCTTTAATTAAATAAATAGATAGGTACATTTGCATGCACTTATGTAGTAATACGTCTGTAATTATGGGGATATTTAAAAAAATATTATATATTTGCCGGTCATGCCTCTCAAATGTGATCTCCCACTCTTCTAAATCCAACATGMCCTTAAATGTCATGTCCTCCATAGTATTTATATGAGCATCTTAGCATTACATAGTAGTGCTGCAAAGGCTGTAAAACTAATTCACATTTTTAAACACCTCTGGTATTTGACTTGGATTATCTTCCTTCATTGGTAGGTCTTGAAATCAAAGCACCTATTCAAAAACTGAATTTTTTTCCAAATTTGAAGGGCAAACACACATGAAAATATCCTCTAGAAGAGTGTAATCATGGAACTTCAATTGGTAAGTAGGTCCTTATTACTYCTTGAAGGGCAAATTAGAATTTTTTCCCCTCTTTTCAAAATATCCAGCTACTGCAAAAAAAAAAAAAGTGTGAGAAAGTATGTTACCATGATCTGCATTTAGATGAGAAGGAGGCACCAGGAGCATAAGTTTCACCTTGATAGGTACAGTGGCATTCTCTACGAGGAATGCAGCCAGCACCATTAACGTCATCAAATACCATTCCTAGGAAAAGAAAGTGTCTATTACTGATTCTGTGCACTGCAGAACCTGCCTTTGAACACATAGCTAGCAGATGGCCTGAGAATATGGCTCATTTCTTCAGTATTTTAAAATAATTTGATGCAATGTAGAGATAGAAAGACTCCAATGGAATATAGCCCTTCAAAAATCTTAATGTGATCAAAAGGGACCTTTAGGAAAATACCTGTCTTTTATGGACTCCATCAGAATGGAATTAGGATTAAAACTATTATGCAATAAGGTAGAATAGATGAACCATTTGTAAGACTGCCCAGGGACACRTTTGTACTGTAAATATTTTTATGCCCAGAGACAGAGGACTGTCTTAGAGAGATCAATGCTACTACACAAACAAGCGATGGTGAGCTCTGTAAGCATGGGGATGGGCAGAGCAGCTGCCAGGGGTGAAAATCCTATGATACACAGTCACTCTCAACAGCAAAAAAATTAAGACCCAGAAGTATGCACAAAGAGAACAGATTTATCATATACTGATACTCAGTTCTTGTGTGTAATTCTCTGAAGCATCAGATTTTATTCACTTTTTAGAGCTTTTAGTTCTCTGTCAGCTCCTTGTTGTTTAGACACACAACTCTTTTCAAGCAGTTGGTCATTTGGGAAACCAAATTCAGCTTTGCTARCAGCTGGAGTTGTCATTGTGTGTAAAATCTGGTTAAACATTTCATTCTTCCTGCAAATTGAATCTGATTTCTGAGAATAGAAGACTTCTTGTCTAGGAGCAAATTATCTTATTCTCATCTCAGTAATTATATATATATATATATATATATATATATGTGTGTGTGTGTATATATATATATATATATATATTTGTCCTATGCACATTTGTTGTTTAAATAGACGTACTTAGTAACCTGAATAGAAATAGTGCATCCAGGGGAGAAATGTAGCTGTTATTTCAATGATAGTAACACTGATGATGTGATAAGAATGATACAGAGTTCCAAAGCTGTTAAATGTGAACAGGTAATTATTCTAGGGGGCTTGGCTATGAGAAAAGAGCAGGAAATGAGCTTACCTGGAGGACAGAYGCAGCCATCTGTACAGTGATCTTCACAAAGTGCAGATCGTTCTGGGTTGCTGCACGTGTCGGAGCAGGGAGAACCACACTCATGGTATTGCATGTTGAAGGGACATGATTTGGCTGAAAGTAGAAAGGGTATCTAAAGCTGACTTTTCATTTGAAAGGTTGAGAAAACAGTATTTGCAATTTAGGTTGTTTTGTGTCAAGTATGATGTGTTATCCTGATTCAAGTGGAGGCTCAAACATTTTAGATTTTCTTGTTTATATTGAAAAATCCTTGGTAAGGCMAAATCTTCTAAGCTTCCATATTCCCTAAGTTTTGCATATGATCAGGTTAAGACTGATTTCATGATAATTGCATGCACTTTTAAATTACTGTCTTCTTCAGGATAAGACCTCATGTACTTGAAGATGTGGGTAGTAAGCATAGRTGGAAATCCCTTCCCAAGATACTCACGACACAGTTCTGAGGTTCTCCAGTTCAGGGGCTGTCCACCTGCATGAGCACACTGTCGGGAATACTCAGCAAAGGTATTGCACATGCAGAAGTCTGCCATAGAGCTGTCACAGTGGCACAGATCTTGTATGCAAGTTTCAATGTAGTCCTGAACRTTCACAAGCCTGTTACAACTCGTAAATGCTTTGCTGGTTAATACTGTCTCACAGATAGAAGCCTAGAAAGGAAAAGGGAAGGTAAACAAAGTGTTTACAAAATATTAAACTAATTATTTAAGGCATGTAGGAGAACAAATCAAAGATTCATCTGGTTCAGAAACCCATATAACAGTAGCCATAAGTAGATAGTTAAGGAAAAATCTAACAATAGGGCACAAACACATGGAACTCCTTTGATTAACTCTAGTATCTTCCATATCCTTAGTTACTATCACCTCAGATGACTTCCCAAACACTATAAAATCTCTTTTTATTAAGACATCCTTAGTAATTTTCTCCTTCAGGGAAACATGCAGTTTTCTCATAGAAGGGGAATGCAAATTTTTGGCATTCACTTTAACAAACAATAAAACATAAAATTTAGAATATTTTTCTTTCCAAACCTACATTTGTCATATTCATGTTGTATTTTTCCCCTTCTAAAAAAAWTTTTCTCCAAAGATGGAGAATGTATTTCACAATGAGAAAGCAAATTTAGAGAGAGAGGTACTTACAAATTCTGTTGAGCAGTTCACCAGAGAAGTAGGAGGAATAGGATCATCACACTGCTCTGTGGGTCCATCCATCTTCTGCCTATTACCAAACTGTATAGGAGTCAGTTTTGTTTCTGTAAAAAAACAKTTCAAATATTAGAATAATGCTTACTGAATTTTTCATGAAGATATTTTGTGACGCTACCTACTACAATGTAAACAGCAATTACTAAATAATACTATAACATGAAAGGTAAAAGATGATGAACAGGGTATATAAAGAAGTGGATCCTAATTACTGAAAACAAGGAAAATTTTTTATGTGACAAGTCTTAAAATATCTAACAGTGATCGAAGCAGTCTAATACATCTCAAAGCAGTCTAATATATCTCAAAGCCCTGAATATGCACAACTGACATCACAGAAATACATGAAGTATTTTTAGTTTGCAGTTAATGTGACCCACAACCTGTATTACAGTATTGTAAAGAGGAAAAAAACYACCAATATTTAATAATTTTTTTATTACTTACTTCCTGAAATAAATTCATTGCTGACTGGAATTCCATTGAAATCCCCACAAAGCCCACAAGTTTGATTGGCATATTTCTTATCTAGTTCCACCTAAAAAAAGATGAGGAAGGAGGTTCAGAGAAATGTCAGTCTTGATGGTTAGGAGTATAGCCTATGCAGATGGTGTTGTATGGTAACAAGCTAGGCACCACTGGAAAGACCAAGGATGACCAAGAAAAACTTGCTCTTATTCTAGCCCTGGGTTGTGAATCAGTACTTTGCCAAGTCTGGAATCTGAGGAGTACTTCAGTGTGAGGTAGGAACATTATAATTGGGGATCTATTGATTCAAGGTGAGCTTGGTGGGGAAAAATAGTGAAATTGGGAGAAAACTGGAAGACAAAACAATACACTAAAAATGGACACAAATCCAAAAGTAGCAAACACCTGCCTGGTGGTAATACTGAAAAGGTAAACAGACTATTTTCAAAATACAGACTTTCTGCTGTGTTTTGGATGTTTTCTTACCAGGAGGGCATCGTATCCATTCCAAAGGAAGGTCATCCCCAACTTGGCAGAAACTTTCAAATAATTGTTACTTCTCTCTATGAAGACTCCCATATGGCTGTAGGGGATCTGGACCCTGGGGAAAGATCACTGTAAGTCACCAGGGATAGGGACAGAATATCCATTGAATGACCACAGTTATATCCTTCCTTATTCTCTTTGAGAATTTTGAACATGTGTGTGTGAGTAAATTATAGCAATAATAAACTACAGACTATACAGATTTGTAACATTTTGTTCATTTCTTATGCAATGGCCTCTCGTGCAAATGGATCAGACTTGCTTTCCCTGTTATGCCTTTTGGCTTTTTATGTTCAGGGTGTTTTTCTAGGTAAAATTTTAGAATTTATCTTTGTTTGTATTATTCAAAAAAGTGCTGGGAGGCTCTGTTTTGCATGCAGTATGCTTCAGGATATTGCTATTTACTCCTTAAAGCTTTTGATAATAAAGGGGTAGACTTCAGGCTTTCTGTGACATGAGTACCATTCAGGAAGCTGTACCCAASATAACCTTTAGACTAGCTCACTGTACATAACAGACAACTCACTATGGGATAGCTGCCTAAATATTTACCTGACCTTTTGGGCAGGTTTCACACCCTATGCCAAAGTCAGTGCTACAATTGCTGAATAGATAGCAAGTTTCAGAACAGATAGTTTAAAATTAACTCAGGTACAAGCTGCAGCCGCTGCTTTACTGCATACTGTTGAGTGCAAGGACAAAAGCTGTCAAAAATTCCTCTCAGGGATTCTGCTCCGGTAAAATTAATGGAAAGTAATAACTTCAAGGGTGTAAAAATCCTTGTATAGACCCAATTACGTAAATACACAATTGTATCAGTAGGGCAGCATATTGGATAGCTCATCTGAACAGAACAGGGATAATCTGCAAAAAAATGGTATTTAGCTCACTGTCAAGCCCTCTTTTTTTTTTTTTTTTTTTTTTTTTTTTCGTTACTACCCAGATCTACAATTTTGCCCTATGCATCGATCTTCCGATCAGATCCTTTTTTTTTTTTTTTTTTTTTTTTTTTAAATACTTCAGGAAGGACTTGAGCCCTCCCACTGCTTGAAAGCCATGTGAGATCAGATGAGGGAAAGGGGTGCTTGCTCAAAGAGTCCACTGGGAACAAGATAGGAACATACAATTTGTCGTCGAACAGGACAGAGTCGCGGGTCAGTTCGATCACTATTCCTTCCAGCTTCATGATCACACGGGTGATCACGGTAGCATTTTCCACCATTGCACGCCTGATCTGGATGTTGAAGTCCTCGTAGGCAGACTTGCAATTGGATGCAAAGATGTAATTGCAGACCCCAGGGAAGTAAAAGATGTCCCCGTCAAAGGTCTTGAAGTGGAAGTTGCCCCATGTGCTGCAAACACGGCCATTGTGGAAGGGGTTGCCAGCTGTTCAAAATAAGCAGTAAGACTATTCTGTTATTCTTTGTAATTCCCTCTCTTTAGATGCTTTATCCCTCCTATTTCTTTCACTAGCCTCTGTCCAAAAAGTCCATCTTCTTTTTTCTGTCTTGATATGCTATTTATTTATKATAATTTATTTATTTAGTTCAGTTCCTTTTTGTGTTTTATCAGTTTTGCATAAGGATGTAGTGCCTAGGATTAGAAGAGACCTCTTGGGTCACTAGATCCAGTGCTCTAGTGCGGTGACATCCATGTACTATAAATCCTTTTCTACATGTATGAAGTCCTAAAGTGTTACCATAAAACCACTTTAAAGCTAGTTTAAAACTATCTGATACTTCTGCTAGGGAAGGCCACTCAAACCACAGCCTCTGAATGGCTGAAAAACTTTTGCCTACATCTTCCAAACCATATTCCTGTCCCATGTATGCTTGGTTATTCTTGTGCCAAAATTATACTTCACTTTGAAGGGGTTCCACCTCCCTGCTCCTTCCCCTCCCCATTATAGAAATCTCTTCTTTAGTTTCACTCTTCCTTTCCTCACAGGCATACTCTCCAACCTCCCTGATTATCTTCTCAGTCCCTTTCCACATCTCTTCCACATTTGTGCTCACCCTATTCGAATTGTACCCTATTCCCTAGATAAGGTATCTSGACAGTTTTCAGCACACTAGTTTTCACACACTATTTTCCTCTCTTTGCTGGAAATTACATATAATACTGGAGAAAAACATGTAAAATATGTATGCATGCRTAAATACCTATTTAATGGGGTTTTTTTACAGCTGCATCTTAGAACAATGAGGCAAAGCACTGGATTCACATTTAGATTATCCATGCTATCTGATGAACTAATTTTTTGTTAATTTTTTTTATGATGCTAAAGAATCTTACACAATTTACAGATTTTTTCAGTCACTCCGTGCTCTGTGTCATTAAAAAGAGCACAGATATCTGAGCCATGACATTAGCTTAACTTACCCTTTACTTTCAGTGCGTTTTGTAAAGGTGGAATGATTGTCACTTCTTTAGATTTCAAAGCTGGTAGAAAATACAAAGGAGAAGAGACCAAGTTTAATCTTTTTTAAAGTCCTAAAACACGGATAGAGATTGCCTAGTCTTTTTAGGGATTTATATTTCCTACTACTAGTTACACTCTAGGGCAAAGCTTCTGCAAGGTTTTATTGGTGGTTTTTACACAATATTTTGTGTTCTGTCTTTCTATAAATTTCACTACAGCGAAATTGCAAAAGACTGTAGTACCTTCTCCCATTATTTGTTCAAGACTCCCATCAGATGTTGTGAACTCAAAAGCAGCAGTATGATCCTCAGACCAGTATTCTGATAGTGATGATAACAGCTATTTTTAAATTATTTGCGGCACACATTTTGCAGGACAGACTTAATGCCAATTATTTCAGCCTGTCATCACTGATATACCAGGCATCTTTGGATCCTTCCACCCTTATTTTGCTCTGTCCAGTTATGTGTCATGCATGATCTCGTAGTCCTTAATTATTCTAATGTTTAAAGTAGTTACAGTTTTCTTGTTTTCKTGTGAGTGATGCAGTCATCTTGACACAGTGTAGAAGAATGTKTTTTTTATTACCTACTATCAAGTACCTTGGTGATATGTATGTAAACACACACCTCTTCTGAAAATACACTTTTAGATATAAGTTATGTACCTTTCGTGAAGTTAAAGATTAGATAACTGTATCACATCAGTAGAGCAGATCCAYTGGGCCAGATCTCAGAGGAAGTTCTTAAGCTTAGAGAAGTCAGAGCCAGGCTGAGAATTGTATATATTGTACAGAGAACTTCTCTTTTAACAAGCGTGTGGTATATTTTAGCTAGGAATAAAAATAGTCTAGTAATCTTACTCTTTATCACCTTATTTGGAACAAAACCTTAGAAAGAGATCAGCATAAAAATACTCACGTATTTCTCGATCCGGGAGAGGTATAGAAACATATTTTGACTTTGTTGGTTGTTCATCCCCCTGGGCTTGAACTGCATCAAGAAGAGTAGTAAAGGAAATGTGAATGCGTAATTTTCTTGCGTTCCCTCATATTTTCTCAATTATACCCGATTAAATATGCAACACTCAGTATATCAAGAATCAGCAAAGATACATTTATGTACAGGAAGTCAGAAATGCATCAGGACCTGTGCTACATGTGACCATGATGGCCAAACACCACTCCTTCAGACTTTTCCTTTCCTTTTTAGAATTTTTTTGGGGGGGGGTAATAAATTACTGCAGGGAAGCCATCAAAATCATGCCTGTGGTGATTTGAGGAGGTCCTTATTCTGTCACAATGTACCCCTGGATTCCCTTACAAGCTTTTCAGATAAAGAACCTAAATTTCTTAGGTTTTATGATCACACTGTGCTTTAAGTATCAGTAAAACCTTTTTCTCCTAGATAGATGGCTTTAAAATAGATCCCTTTTGTACAGGAAGAACTCACTTTTGGGTTAGAAGACTGATCTTTGTCAAAACCAAAGTTATTCTCCATTTTATCGTTTCAAGCACTGTTTTTAGAAAGCCACAGAAGGAAAATAATTGGAAAAGCCACACCACACAGAAGGAAATAGGTCTTTCCAATAGATTTGTGCCTGTTGATTTTGACCCAAACAAAGAAACAATTTTTCATTCCATTCCACTGCAGCAATAGAATAGAAACACRTACATTATCTGCAGGGGCCAGAGGGGCTTTTGAGGCTCGGTTTAGTGAGAGTTCATCAGAGAGAAGGTTGACGTGAAGACTATGCCAGTCAGAAAAAACTGAAAGGGCAGGCTCACTCCCTGCTGCACCCCACGAGGGCAGTCCGTGGCTAGGACCACCAGAAGGGCTAAGGCTGAGAGCAGAACTGTAGGGAGATCTGCAAGTCCCCTCCCGGGGAAAGACCTGGGGGTCTGCAGCTGGGGTTAGAGGACATGTGTCCACTTTAAAGTAAGAATCATTTAGTGCTCCTGGACTCCTTCACTGCCCAGCCTCAGAGAGCTTTTTGCTTCTCTCTCCATGCCCTGTGTGGCTGCACTCTGTCTCATGCCATGTGCTTTACAGATCCTGCCTTCCATTGCATGYTGTGCCAATGCTACAGCTAGTCCTGTGACGGGCTATTCTTTGATACTACCACTTCTTAATATAAGTTACTGTGGATTTACCTAGGAGTAGGAAAAATTCGAAATCATACAACAGGATCTGCACTTCAGACCAAAATGCATTTAAAACTACCATTGTTGTTATCTTAAACTTTAAGGGAAGTTATCAGGTGAAAAAAAGAATAATAAAAAGAGCTTAAAGAGATTTGCATCCATCTGTGACTGTTAAGTGCCCTCAGACTATTTAAAGCAGTGCCATTTGTTTTCAGCCCATCACAAACCAGCCTTGTGTGCTAAGCTTTTATGCAGCCTCATAAGCAAGTGCAAATTATTTTTTTAATCTGTCCTCTGATGCTTTTCAAGCAAAACCCATCTCTTTTTTATCAGCTGATAAACACAATCTTTAATAATGCATGCAGACATACTCCTCTCCTGACTTTTTCCTTTCTAGAGGTACCTTTCACCTTTTGGTTTRTTCATTTAGAATTGCTATACCATCTTGAAATGGGTATTAAAAACTAAATGCAAATCTTGAAGCAGTTTTGTAGAAATGTAAGTTCTGAGTTCTGAGGGAGTTCCACTCAATGCAGTGGAGCTGTTCCAAATTTCAACTTGAAAAAAAAATTACAACAGTTTCAAAAGAGTTAATTTCCTCTTCTTAGGAAAGAAAGTATTTTAAGCAGAAAAATAAAATCTTACATGAAGGTAACAGGTTCATTAACTTCACAAAGCCAAGAAAAAAAGTTTCAAACTCCAAAGCAAGTTATAAATTCTTTAAAACAGTAAAAATGCCAAGAAAGTGAATCTTCCTACCTTTGACCTGTATGAAGACAAGGGCTAGTATTGATATCCACAGTGGTATTCGTGTCCCACCACCTTTGCCCATCTTCTGGAAGTCCGGTAGGAACTACCGAACAACCTGCCTCTGAGGAAATACCTGTCTGTTCCCAAGTCTTATATAGTGAGAGAGTAGATTTTGGCTCAGTTCCCAGATTGTTTCACAAGGCTCTTAAAGGTGGGGCTTCAGACATTTTCGTTTTCCTTTGCAGGTATACAGGTAATGAGAGGATGCTCTGACTTTCCCTCAGGTATTTACACTCTAGGAGGAGTCTTCTTTCTACAGGTCTTTTTGACAAAATATCAAGAAGTCAACAAGAAGGAATTTTGCTTAGTCCTGGCCTTCCCAAATTGTTATTTATTGTGGGAAAAATGCAATTTAAGAGACTTCTCAGTGACTTTTGAGCAGGAAGTTGGAGTGAATTACTTCACTTCTTTTCTTTTTTTTTTTATTTTGCTCCTTATGGCAAGTGATGGTAATTAACTTCTCAAAAAAAAACCAAAAAAACAATTAAGTTCCACCTGATACAAATTTTTTTTAATGAGTTGGCACCTGACAATATAGATACTTTTTTTTGTGAAAATGGGGAATCAARTGCTATTTAAGGTCAGTGTTTAGCCCCCTGGCTAGGCACAACACAGGTTTACACAATGAAAATCCATCTGTATTGGGGAGTCAGTGATATGGACCTTTTCTTGAGGGATTCYTCTTCTCATGTGGCAATTTTACTGCTATTTCAGCAGTTTTCCTTCTGAGTAAACATGATTTCACTATTAGAAATTAGCTCGATTCTACCTGTGATTTAAAAGAAAATTCMTTGTGATTTCTAACCCTAGAGATATTAAAAGACTGCTATGTAAGAATATTGTTTGGAATATTCCTTACCTTAGGAAAAATGAGAAGGGGAACAATGCTTTGCAAATATGTTAAAATAGCTATAAATAACTGTTTTAATAGTTAAGGGAATTAACCTTTTATGGTGTTTTACCCTGGGGTGCAGAGAAATACRGTCTTTCTGTAAGAGAACAGATCCCATAATCCCACATGGGTTCAAACACTTCCTGCAAGGAAGAAGGTACTGTGATTTTCTCCATCTTCTTTGGAGTCATAACTGTTTAAAATAGAATGAAGTTTAGACATCAGAGAGGGACATTAGATGAACATTGAAAGAATAGTGAAATACTCATATAGGTTGCCTAAGAAGACTGTCCAATTTCCATCACTAGTGGTTTATAAGGACAGGTTAGTAAACACCTACAACAAATGGTCTAAGTGCTGTTGATAGTGCACTGGGGCAAGGCAATAGACTAAATGTTCACTTGAAATTCTCAAAACCAGGTTTTTTTCTATTATGTTTCATGAAAAATAATAATGGAATCATAGAATCTTAGAATGGTTTGTGTTGGAAGGGACCATGAAGATCAGTCAATTCCAATCCCCCTGTCATGGATGGGGGCACCTTCCACTAGACCAGATTGCTCAGAGCCCCATCCATCCTGGTCTTGGACACTTCCAGGTATGGAGCATCCATAGGATCTCTGGRCAACCKGTTCCAGTGTCTCATTTCCCCCATAGAAAGGAATATCTTCCTATTATCTAATGAAAATCTACTCTCTGTTAGATTTGAGGAAGTAACTTCAACATTAAGAGAGAAATAAAAGGCACCATTTTCCCTAAGCAGCAAATAAAAGCAAGAAAATATTCTGRTTGTCCTGAACATTTTAGAAGTACAACTATTCAAATAAACGTAGCAAAATTAAATTGGAAGTTTTGAGGAAAAAAATTGTTCTGTTTCAGTCGTGAGTGAGTTATACCTCTGGCCATTTCATTGATCTGTAATTCTGTAAAATTTACCATAGCATTATTTAACAAGGAAAAGATGTCTACAAGATGCTCGTATGTATGTGTTGACAGTATGGAAATACACACAGTAAAAATTTAAGGAAGTCTTCTTATCATTTTCTCCAAAGGTTATTATCAAAGTTCCAGGATGAGGATCTAGGCAAAAAAAAAAAGTAATGGATTCAAATGGTACGTAATTAAAGTAATGATAAAATAGTATGGTAAACTCAGGTGGGTAAGACACATAAGCTTATTAAGAGATTATGGTGAGAAGAAAAATATGCTTTATGAATCATTGTATTGCTTACCACTGAAAAATCAACTCATATCAACAGTTGCTACGCTGTGGTTTCATATACATTTCCTGCACTGTGATCTTTGAGACATCCCAGTGTGGTCATCACAAATTAGGCTGAAACTAGTTTGCAGTTGAGTTTAACCCCTTTAACTGAGCTTTAAGGCACCATAAAAAGTGGTGCCCTCCATGTGTATTTTTGACTGAAAATTTCAAATCTAATATATATCATGAATCAATTATCCTTACCTACTAAGTGGTTAATTCCTTGCCTAATTCTCTTGCTGTGTTAAATTTCTTATCTTGTGCAATTTCCTCTCAGAAATTTTTATAAAATGTGTCAAAATRTATGAGTCTTGCAAAAATAGTCTCAAACATTTATGATAAATTTATTTAGTATTATTATTAATTATTCAAAGAAATAATTCCTCTTCAAATTGTATTACACCTCCATTCGCTCAGTAGACATACACAGGTGACATAGAGTATTTTTTAAAAATGAGTTGAGAGTAACATGTCTGATTTTATCTCTTTATGATCAAATCCATACAGTTGACCGCGTAAATGCAAACATTAATATGTTACAGTAATTTATTGCTATACCTATTTTTAATTTTTTTAACAGAAAAGATACAAGATTTTGCCATGGCAATTGATCTGAAAACCCTGATATCTCCTTCTATAGTTTCTCTTCTTTTCTCACAGGATTATATTCCTACTCTCTGCATCTGCAATATTAAAATGAATTAAATAGTTCAGTAAAAGATTTGTTAGCATTTTCAAATCCATTCTCTTTTTCATGTAGGATTCCACATGATCAAATGCTACATGGTGGTGATGTTATTTGCACATATTACTCATGATTTCTGGATCTCATTAGTCATAAGCTAAAATGAGACCATTATATCTTATTTTTGTAGATTCTCACTGTAGAATGCAACTAAATGTCATAGCAAATTTTATTTACTTTTTGATGCAAAAATGACTGAAATCAGTGTCTCCATTTATAGTTTAAAAAGAATGATGGTCTCATAGAGTCATGCAAAAGGTTTCTAGTCCACCTGGTGCCATATTGGAGTAGGGAAAATTAATTTCAAGGGAAGGATGAAAACACATGTAATTGACAAGTATTACAATACTTCCTCTGTGTCAGTGCTAAAATGAAAATTAACAAGGAGCTGTCTTCTTCTCTGGGTTCTTCTCTGGGTTGTCCTCTGGGTTCTTCTCTGGCTGGTCATTTGGCCATTTCTGAAGCGATGTTTAAGCTCCAGAATGATACTGGGATATTTGGCATTGGATTCTGCTGAAGAACCATTCTGATTGTCCCTGAATTTTGACCTGTGAAAATTCAAACATGTGATTTTTGTCTGAAAGATTCTATGGAAAAGTGAGGCAACTGATCAGTTGCTACTTAAAGTTGTTCATTCATATTACAGGTGTTCTCTTATTCATGTGAAGATTAACTACATTTCAAACAGCTGCAGTAAGTATTTCATAGTATGATACAATACAGTCTATCTAAAAGTAAAGCTGTAGTTAAAGACTTAAATAGGGATATAACTCCTTTTATGCTCTTGACTAGATCTTATTCAAACGCAGAGCCATTGATCCATTCCTTTACTTCCAAATGYTTAGATAAAACTCATTGATTGAAAATTAAATCACATTAATAAATGAGATTTGAAGCCATTTCATTAACAGGAGTCATTCTCCTTCTGTCTTCTAGTGTGGAAGACCAATGCATAATGCTTTAATCTTCATTGAAATCTCTATGTTTTACTGTAAAACAAGTCGTATGTGACATGATCAGGATCTGTTTCTGGTCTGTTCATTTCAAAGGTTGAAATATCATTTAGAAGAACCCAAGCAAAGTATAACATCTTAAATCAGGCACTGGGGACTGCCTAGCTGTGACGTAAGAGTCTGGTTAGCACTGATATGACTAGGAAGTAAAAGATGTTGAGTATAATAGCTCTCATTTTACTTAACAGTTATGCTCTGGGAAGCAAATCTGTTRGAGAACCATTAAGAGTACTGTATTAAGACATTTCACCTGTAAAAAGTTAGTAAAGATGCCATGCAGAATATGTAAAGAAAAAACAGTGTACCATGAGAAGTACTAACATGGGGGCCAGAGCAGGGTTTCCATGTTGTCTGAACACGTCCGGGATATCTCTGTGTGTAAAGGGGATAAACACTTAAGCCTCTTTACAGTTTGCAAACACAGACACCAGAACTGTGCATGCCAATATTTGCAATTGGTATTACAGACTAAAAAATTGATGTACACACACATACTTGAGGGCATATTTGCATTGTGCAGTGGTGCGTGTTGCAGAGATCCCTCTGCTCACAGCAGCCAAGGTAAATTCATAATAGGAAGTAGTGTCACTGCATTAATATGAAGTTGCACCTAAGAGAATTTGCTTTTCTCGGGGGCATTGACACTGCAATATTGTGTTTGGGATCAGAGCTCTACCTAGAGCTATACAATGCCATAGGGTTATAGCAGCACTGTGTAAAACCAGCTGAAATCTGGGGTCTGTTATGCAGTGCCTTAGTGACCCAAATCAACAGTCAGTCTTTAGAAGCAATTGGTGCTTGCAGGCATAGAAAAATAAATGATACGATTAGTCAGAAAGTGGGTGATATTGAGGGCTATGCTGAGCACTATCTATAAGCCCTCAAAGGAAGCTGTCGGTGATGCACAATCTCAAATCTGTATTAGTGTACTCTGATGGACACAGTTCTTCTAAATGACTTTATTTGTTTGTCTGTAATAAYATAAACTACAGACTGTGTGTAAGTGGAGATGTATGTATTTATAGATATAGTTACCATCAGTGAGTTTTGCCAGAAGTTCTATTATTAGTGGAAGACATATAGTTCTTTCTCTACTGGACCCTTGAGTATATATCCTTATCTTAAATCTGTAGCAGACTTTCTTATTCAAAAAAAAATGCATGGAGGATATAATTAAATGCATACAAGCATTTGGATAAACATGGAAAATGAAACAAAATCTTTTGGTCCATGTATAATTCAAGACGCAGAGAGCATAACTAAATTTACAGCAGCGGTATGTAAGTTAGCAGAGACCTCTTTAGTATTTCAGTTCAAATTTTGCCATTCACATTAATAATTAAAGCTTCTGTTGTGTCAGCCTTCTTGAAGGGAGAACACATTGCATGGGGGTATCTGTGTASACGTGTTCAATTGCTATTATAAAGTAACTTAAAAGATCCTTTTCTATATTTAGCACTTCAATTTACAAACTTGAATAATAGTACAGCATAAACACTTTAACTTATGGAAGATGTTGAACAAAATACAGGGAGGTACAAATTTGCCACAAACTAATTTCATTTCGAAATTCAGATAAGGTTTATAAACATCAAAGGACTTCTGTCATTTCTTCAAGACCTTATTGCAATAGCAGGGATTGGAATCATAATCACTTATGATGCTCACTTATGTAGTTTTTAATATGAGGCTCTATTGTCTTCAGAGTTTTTACCTATTGTTTTATTTTTATTTTAGTAAATTTTATGCAAAGCTTATATTTAATTTTATAAAGTGTTATTACATTTGYAAGGTCAAAACATTAGGAGGTATTGATGTTAAGACCATCCGTGCAGTTCCATTAGATAGTCTTAAAATACATGGGTGAAATAACATGTTTCTTTGAGGGTTCTCACTTTTTTTGGACAGAGCTTAGACAATGAGTATCTTTTCAGTCAATTGTTCAATTATTTTTATCTATGTGTCCTAACGCTTTGTTTCTGTGTGTTGTTCACTCAGTGAATGCAGAGTTACCAATTTCTCAGTTGTGTTTCAATGCCCATCACTGAAGTCCCTGAGAAGTTCATTGATACTGGTGCATTGCTTTTGAAAATGTTTTTAAGTACTTGGGGTATATTATTTTTGTTTTACATATTGCTAAATAAGACACAGTAATTTTGGGGGACAAAGAGTCTAACACCCCTAGGACTGATTTTTCAAAATATTGAACTTTATTTTGGTAGCTGCATGTTAATGTGTGGTCTTCAGATAGAACTGCGAAGGTCCTGTAGTTGTGCAGCTGAGATCAGCTGAGCACAGCATCAAGAAGAAAAGAAATCACCACATATGAAAATTCCAGTTTAAAGGGATGTGTACAGTGTCAAGAAAGAACTATTCAAAATAAGGAATAATTTGAATTCATTTTCATATTGTAATATTAGTGTGCCATTTTCACTCTGCAGTAGCCAAATTCTCCAGACAATGAGGACTACCACCAGCCACGATGCTCACAGCGTGCTCTCAGTCARCCTCGAATCCGGGTTCAGCTCCCTGCAGCAGGTGCCTGATTTGCACACAGTCCAGTGGAGAGCAGCAGGATCCAATCACAGCCTCGGGATTGTGCAATACTGCATACGCACAAAGATGGCACATGGCGACTTCAGATAGCCTGCACTCCCTGCTCACGTAAGTAACCCTTCCTCTGTGAGTCTGAGTAGGCAGAGGAGAGCCACTTATGAGAAATTCTCATGGGCTCTGTGTTGGGAGTTATCACACACTCTGGGTTTTAGATATATTCTCTCTAAATATGCATCATGGAGGTGACTAATTGGTCTTGCAGGGTTTGCTAAGCTGAGCTGTCAGCCTCCTTATCATTTTGCAATGCTGAAGTATGATATAAAACAAGAATGCTGTCAAACTTGAGCAGCTAGACTTGTACTGTATTGAACATTCAATACGTCAGTGGATGAATTTTCTGTTGACCTTTTTATAGTCAGCTTTCGGCTTTATTGATCTGAAAACTATGAAAATCCTTATCTGCTTTGGTCCATTGCTGCAAATGGCTGAAAACTGCTGTTGCATGTTCATGTTTTGAAAAAAAGGATTGTGTGGACTGAGCTTTCTTTCCATGACCTGAAAGAACTTGCAGATTTAGGGATGAAGAGAAGATTATTCTGCTCTTCTCTGTAGCCACCATCAAAGCAAACTTTATCCATGGCAGTTTGGCTGTCAGTCTTCAGTAGGAGAGTGATGTTGCAAGCTGGTAATGATTGCTGCAGCTGTTGTCTAATTTTGAGTGTACATCTTCTAGCTCTTCTCACTGCTTTGAGTGACAACAATATTTCTGATTAAATGAAGGCAGAGTCTGAATTATTAATAATGAATTGAACAGGGAGAATCACATGTAGATTTCATATCTGAAGCCAGTTTTTGTGAGCTGTGKATTAGGAAAGTAAGAACACTGTTTGGAATCATGCTAGAAATCAAAATAATGATTTTTCCAGGTTCTGTGGAGAAAGTGGATTCCAAGTGTCACATTCATTTAGATTGATTTTATTGTGGATCATCCACCGTAGCCACTACGCTAAAGTGGAATGTGTGGATTTTCTTGGTCAAATTGTATCTCCCTGATATTTTTGTCCTTCATTCTATTATCTTAAGACTTATTCTGTGTTCTAATACATGCTTATGGGCTGATGCTTTTATACAAGTACAGACTAGAAGAGCTGTGATTCCTTTTATATAACACAATAAAGTGCRGTTATCTCTTGTTTATATTGCTCTTAATAAATTAGGAATGTTGTTGAAGTTTCTGGAAAAAATTTTGGACACTACTGTTAGAAAACACTGCACAATATAAAATRAAATATGCAGTAATTAATGCAGCAAATGCAGGCCTAAACTGACAGTCTTACAATCTCTAAGCCGTGGATGCTTAAGAGATTTGAAGAAATTATCCATTGTAGAACTAATTACATGATTCATGGAAATTGCTGCAAAAAATATTTCTGCAAAAAGCTGGCTTTTTTGAAAATTGAAGGTGAAGTAGGGTTTCTTCTTGAAATCTATCTCAGATTARTGTTGACACAAAGGGCTGTTTTGCAATATTAGCCTTATCAATGTAATAACATTTTTGATAGAGCAAATATTGTCATGARATGAGGAGACATCTTTTTCTGTCTTTGAAGCATAAACAAATAAATTAGTCTACTATAATCTAAGAAAGAAATAGAAAAGTTTGATATATGTTTCATAGCACACAATGGGCTCTTAAGCCTTCTGAAACAAGCAAAATCCAGAGGTTCATCTCCATTTTGTGTTTCTGTCCAGCAAGAAGAGAAACAGGAAAAGTGAGTTTGTTTTTATGGTGTGGATCCTGCAGTTTTGGAACTCCTTTGTATGCTCATTYGTTCTCTCTGAATCATTCTTGCAAACAGGTGGGGAGCGCTTTCTTTTCTTGCAGGTTTTGGATTGAATTCAAGGCTCCAGGAAACTCAAGTCTCTTATTCTGTGAAATTTCAAAGCAGTTTTCAGCACATCTTGGTTTTCTTCCACAGAAGGAAACCTGCCCGTGAGTTCCATGCTGTGTCAATGATATTCTAAGCCCTACATTTCTTGACTCAAAGACTTAAAGCCATCAGGTGATCATTTTTGTTGAATCAGACCTCCTCTATTTCCCAGACTATGCTCTCATACACATTTATCCTGTACTTTTTCCATGTAACGTACCAATTTACATTTAGAGCAAATCGTTTAGGCAAACATCCCTTGTTGGCTCAGAGATTCCCGATGACAGAGAATTGCCTGCATCWGTTGAAAAGCTGTTTTAGCTGTTATATACTCAACACTGCTAAGTGACAGAGTCTTACTTTTCTAAAGGAAGAGTCAAGGAGGGAAAGCCTACGCTACATACAACAGCAGCCGAAGCATTTCCCAGCAGAGSACTATGTCAGTGTGCTTAGAGCTTTTTGTCAAAATTTGGTTAAAAAACTGGTTTTACAGGCTTGTTTTTCATGCAGAGTTTCAGTTTTAGTTTATTTAGAAATAGTCCAGTTTTATCCCACACAAGTAAAGGTGGAGCTGATCAATAAAGAATACTGACTGCAGGTGAAAAACRTGAGAGAAGCCTTTTGCTGTATTAGGGATTGTTTGGGTTTTGTGTAGCCAGAGGTGTTTTGACCACATTGGAGCTATGCAACAGTCACTTCAGCCTCGTATCTTGGCTCTGTGGTGTACTTCAACTTTGCTGTAACTGCTGAATATCAAAAGGCTTAAATGATTTTGTCTTTTATGATTTGTATAACACTTAGTAAGTACTGAGCTGTTTATACACATTATGGCTTGAAGCATCATCAAGCTAGACCCTCTTTTGAACCAGATTGTCATGGTTCACAATAATTCATTACATTTACACTTGTTAGGGTGGCTAAGGAAATACAAGATGTTTCCTTCATGCAATCACTTACCCTTCTAGTGGTTCCAAGCTGAATTGATTTGTATCACTAAGAGTTCATAAAAAATTTCTACATTTTCTCTCATTTAACATTGTGATATAGTAGATTCTTAAGTAGTAAAAAGAGGTTTCAGGATATCTGACCTATAAAATCTTGGAATTCAATTATACTTTGTCCACTGAGAGATTYCTTTGCAGATATTCACAAACCTTACTATGCTGTTCTCAAAGTAAAGCCTTTTCTCAGCTTACTCTCAACTCTAAAGGAAGTAATGATTATCTCTGTATTTTGCAATCCACTAAATTCAGTGGTTCTGGGAGATGATCTACCTTGATAAACAATTTACTTAGACAATTGTCTTTTACACTAGAGAAACTAGGGGGAAATTCCTTGGGCTTGTAATTTGCATCTTTTTTACTTCTAAACTGAACAAAAGCAGGTTTGG
>NW_026623940.1:240169-251129 GCF_030028575.1 Malurus melanocephalus | reverse complement strand
TAAAAATGTGTCTAAGCTTAGAAGTTTGAAAATCAAAGAAATTGAAGGGATGATGTTTTGTGCTGGTTCCCACCTTGGTAAATAAAGGGAGAGGGTAGAAATGCCTGAAAAAGCTGGTCAGAGGCAGAACRTGTACATGCGTAGGTAAATAAATGAGTTTAAGGACGCTTTCCCTGTATAAAGAGCAGTGACTGTTTTACACTGTGCAGTTACAACATTCAAGATTAGCCAGGACAAATCCTATGAAAATCTTAAATACACAACAAGCCTAGCCACTGTCTAGGGMAGTGTATAACAAACCTCAGTATTTAATAACAATGTCAGGTTAAGTTCTAAGAAAGGGTGGAGGCCAGAGCTGTGGCATTGGTGAGGATTTTAAGTCCCTCCAGGAGTTCAATCACTCTTGCCTTTGCCATTCCCTGAAAACAAGGCATTTAAAACTCAGAGCCACATTTCATAGCGTGAAAATAGTATTTGTTGCAACACTGAAAGTCAGAAACAATGCTTTTGTTGGCAGCCTTCCTGACATGTGCCTATTCAGAGCACGGAAGAAATGGTGTGATATGAAATATTGGAGAAACCACTCCAGACAGAGCTCCCCTGCATTACTTTTTGTCTTCATTCCAATAACCACAAAGAGTAAAACTACCCGTGGTGGAAGTGCCACCACAGTGTGTCCTGGTGTGAGTGCAGAGAAACTCCTTGTCCCCCTCTCATGGGAATGCTGGGAGACAAAGGAGGAAAAGTGGAAGGAACGGTAATTTTTGGGAGTATCCTGTACAATCGTGATGCTGCATTTTAAACTCTGGCCACAGTCCCAAAGCAGATTTGCTTATAGCACACCATTTCTTGAAGACATTGCAATTCTGATTAAGGTGAGCTAAAAGAATACCATCTGGAAATGGAATTGAAAAGAGCTGGGCTGAACAGGAGGTATTATGGACAGACTGCTTCTTTCCTGTATCACTACCATAATCTGCATGATCATTGAKCTTAAAGAGAAGCTTTACCCTCTACAGTGAACAATGTATTTAGAGAGTTATGCAGCTACCCAGCTTATTGCCAATTGGACCTTACATCCTCAACACCTGGAGTCTGACTAGCATATCCCTGACTTAATTATTTGAGAATAGCCATAAGTCTTTTCCTATTGCTAGCAGGAAATGTAATCATCGTAAGAACCACTGGTAGTTACAAATTGAAGTCTGATTTAAGAATCTCTCTTACAAGGAYGAAACTGCAGTAAAAATTCGTGGCAGCTGGCATGCAAAAGATTGTGCAGCAATGCTCTGGAAGGATATCAGTGGCAAGCCTACCTAACGTTAAACAAGAAATAAAAGGATGTTATTTTATGAACCTACTAACTGGACATTAAAGCAAACTCTATGCACATCCCTGGCTGGCTTCTGCCATCTATTTCCCTCTGCAATTTCTAAATACTTGATGTCCACCCAAAGTTGATATCATCAAGTGGTGGTATCAAAATTGTAAATAAAACCTTGAATGGATTTATCCAGAAAATACATTGATTTATATGTTCATACAAAGAACTAGAATGACTTGTGGTATTAGTATAATGTATAATTTGCTATATTTATTTAATAAACTTTTCATTTCCTGTCTTGGCAATTTCCCATTCTATTAGGTATTAGTGCAAAATCTGTGCTGTTTGATTATGTCAGTATTTTCTATTAGAATGAAGAGCATATTTTTATCATGACAGTTTTTWAAAAAAAACATATTGAGCAAGTGCTCAGCTGCAGAGAATGCACAGCATTGCCAAAAAGTGGTTCTGGTGCCAAAGTCTGGTGCCAAAACACTAAATGAACAAGTTCAAGTCAAGCATCTGTGACAACAGACCAGCCTGTTCAAAGCATCAACTAGGAGAACAAGAAACGATAACAAAAACACAATTTGGTAGTTGGTTTCTACCCACAAGTGTATGTTTAATACCAAGCTGTGCTCTGCAGGTAGGTGTCTGAAAGGAAATTTCTCATGTTTTGTAAGAGCAAAGTAGAGAACCCTACTTTATCTGAGATTAAGTCAAAGCTTTCTCTTGGTATTAACCSTACCACCCATAACCACACAGGTCCCAATTTGGAATTCTTGTTCAGCCAAAGTGTTTTATATTAAGACCTACAAGGTCAAATCCAGAAAATTGCRCTTTCAATTCAATTGCAACTCTCTACCCAGAAAGATCTCCTGGTTCATCTAATGTGGATAAAAGAGTCGTTTATTCCTGRTGGGTGTTGTTGTGTACTAAGGAGTTTAAATATGCTGAGCCGAGCACTGGCCTGCACGTATGATGAGCATGCCAGTTTACACAGGGCTTCTGCGGGTGTCAGACAGCACATTTTTCACAATGGAAGAGACAAATATCACTGTATCTGTCACAGGTCCTTGGAAACAACCCTGAATGTCAGCATGAGCTTCACTCTTGGCTGACTAAACAGGGAGCAGCACACCTGAAAGAGCGGGTGAGAGCTATGGTGCAGCAACAGCAGGAAATAAGTAGTCTTCATAAATCAGTGCTGCCACTGCATATGTCCCAGGTTCTTTTCATAATTACATTCACTAAGATCACCACATTCCAGTCAGGAAATTTGACTCTATTTTGAAACAAGAACACTGTGGTCAGGTTAAAACCCGGATTCTGAAGTATATCCTGTCTTTATCTGTAGTAGTTCCTTCAAGTGAAGTAATGAAATATATTGACCCAATAGTCCCTGTAATTAATTACATCAAACATCTGTGCAATTATCCCATGACTTGTGGTTGTTTGCTTGGCTGATGTTTGATATCATGGATATCTGCAATATGCAACATCCTGTTAACAAGATCATGCATTTTCATTCCTTGGAAATGTAGTACTTTAAATTCTGAAAATGCTCAGTGAATTCAGTCCAAATCAAGTCTTGTTCCAAGTTCCATTTCCCATTTGTTTGGCAGGGATTTAACTGATGACTCCTGACTATGCCTCCTAGGAGGGCTGCAGTGAAGCAAGGAGGAAAGGCAGTCTCTCTTGAGCTCCTTTTCTGTGCTGGCAGGTAGTGAAGGAGAGATTCAAGGAGCAAAGCTAATGTGAGGATGCTGAGGCAGTTTAGATGAAAGASTCCTTTGGGGCACAGAGGGAAGAAGGACATTTTTCTAGTTAGTTGAGTCAGATAATAAGGGAGGAAGGTTTTGACCCTTCTCACAATTAATCATAATTAATTCTTTGCAAATACCACTTTAAAGAGGAAATTCTGCATTTTCATGAACCTAATGGTTATGGTTAGAGGTACTTATTCTGAAATTATCTGTTTCAACAAACAGCTTCCAGATCACTTGTTTGTATCTGCCATATTTGGGAGTTATAGAATATTTGTCTACTTTTATTTCACAGAATCACAGAATCAATCAAATTGGAAAAGACCTCTGAGATCGTCGAGTCCAAACTATTTGTTTGTTTTTCCATATTTGTTCAAAGTGTCAGCTGGGAAGTGGCTTCTGGTAAGTTTAGAAGCTAWCACCTACCTTATCGTAGAAAAAGAAAAAAGTTACATTTCTAATGAAATTCTTGCATTGGGGAAATGATTGAAAGTGGTGGTTTTCACACTATGATGCCGTTTGGGGATTATGTAGGATRGTCAGGTTTAATCCTGTTCAAGAAGAAAACAGCATTCACCAGTTCAAGATCCAAAACGAAAGAATCCAAGGAGCCCAGCAGAGATTTCCAAGTCAAAAGGTGAAAATGCCTGAAAAGTGCTACATATCTCCACTCAATTAAGGACAGGAATGCTAGAGTGTTAGTGTTTCACCCCTGCATCTTGCTTTGTGGAACAACAAGTAGTTAAAAGGACTGGAAGGAGAGAGAGCTCTAACCACCCAAATCGTGAGGCAACAAGAAAAACTGSCTCAATGTACATCAGCCCTGCAGATCTCTTGCTGAAGGAAAAGAAAAACCAACCCATTTTGTCTTCAAATAAGATGAAGGGAATAAACAAAAAGATAAATGCTGTTTACATATGAAAGAATAGAAATGAAAATTTTCATATGAATTGTGGGATGAAACTAGGTTTTTTTCAGACCTCGTAAGATTTCTGATTTCATCTGCTGTTTGATTATTGACCCTTAACTAGCTGAAATAAAGAGGGCAGTGTTCTGGACTAGCTAATACTGGCTTTTTCTGCCAGGTTAGATGCTTTGGCTCCCCTGTGAAATTGTTTCCTGAGACGCTGCTCTCATTTAATATGTCTTTTGATACATACTTTCAGAGGTATCTGACCGCTGCCGTAGTTCTTCAGCCACCCAGACAACAGACAGTAATCTTTGCAAAGCTGCCACCTCTGAATTTTTACAGAGAATGATTTGGAGGAAATCCTTTTGCCAATATTTAATTTGTTGTTATATTGTGTAATAATGTAAGACTTAAAAATAAGATTGTTATAATGTGGATGAGTCCTTTGGGAAGACTGAGAAAATCTCTTTTAAAGGAAAAAGAAAAATTAAGTAAGTCAGACTAGGATCTGGGTGAAGTTCAGTTAACTTGTGAATTAGACCTGCTGGAGTAGTTTTAACCAGCTTGATTTTTTTATAAATGAGCATAAACCCACTGACTTTGATTTATAAGCATAWAGTATTATGTTTGCGTTCAGCCTTTTCTGTAGAGAGGAATGCTCATTTTATTAATGAATAGACAATTTTAAATGCTTGAGGTTAGATAGGAATCTTTCATTCCAAATTCTGTGTATATGAACATGTAGCTATAAAAGATCTACATTTCTAGCAAYTGATGTCCCTAAACAGAGGATTACATTGGTCCCTTAAATGAGGTTTCAAAACAGAGATTGTGCTACACTTCTGACTCATGCTTAAGCTCTCWACTTAAGTTAAGGCAAGAATTCTAGCTGGGTATTAATTCTTTGTWACCTATCTATAAAAATTCAATTTAAGCTAATGACAATAGCGTCTKTTATTCATACACCCTTGACAGTCCTCCAGTCTTCTAAAACTGTTCTGGTACAAATTCTCCCTAAACTCCTGAAAATCTGACATACATTCAAATAAATATTTGCATCAAATGTCATAGGAAGCCATTGTTTGGATATACCTGACTGGAAAATTTCTATTCTGTTACCAAAAATTAAACAGAGGTAAATACTTGGGTGCTGTAAGCCAGCCCTCTTCTACTTACTTCAGTATAGCTCTCTTGATTATGAATGGGGTTCATGATCTGCTGCAAGAGAGGAGCACACAGCCACTGGTGCTGAAAAGGGATGTTCAACTAGGATTCTCTGTCCTCCACTGGGGTGACTCAGGTGTACACCTGAACATCATTTATTCTGAAACCATAATTTGCATCTCCCAAAAGCCTGAGAAGATCTGTATCTGGATCATGCTCTTTTTTTCTTACCTCTGATTACAAACTGGGCTTTGCCTATTCCAAATTTGTGGCAGGCAAAGGTCGGTTATTTTATAATACATGGCTCAGACCATACGCCTAATAAAAATGAAATGTTGGGAATTTGGGGAAGATGGCCCAGTACAGGAACTGAAGGAGCTGGGTGACCTATGGACAGTCTTGAGAAAGTTACTGTGGAAGGTGGTATGCAGTCAGGAACATATAAAGAGAAGCTGAACTGCTGTCCTTGTAGATATATTATAAACACAAATATCTTGGTCTCTGCTCTGCTAGGTGTGTAAGTATGGGGCAAAATATTTCCACAATGGTCTGCAACTGAAGAACAGAACAACAGGCAGCCAACAGCTAGTAATGTAGAGGAAAAAAGAAGAAAGTCTGGAAGCAGGATATAGTGCAATATGCATGGAGTACAATTCTTTGRGTAAATATTAGCAAAGAATTATTGCAGATATTGATCCAGGTCGAGGGAAGTGGATATGTGTGTGAAATCAKCTGATCTGTTCAGCCACTACACACCTGTTCTCTTGGAGGCATTCCATGGATTGGAAGGACCAAGTGCGAGACTGAAATGCCAAAACACCCTGCCACAGCCCGTTCTGCTGGGCTCACAGCATTGCATAAGACAATCATAAAAGGAGAACTTCACAAAACTGTGTGCAAGATGAAAATAACCTGCAGGAAAAACGTCTGTCCCCTCTGACCATTTACCATCAAGATGTTGCAGTTAAGGCTGGGACTAGGTCAAGGAAGGAAATGAGCTGCATTTTAAACCTCTGTAGCCTCCAGTTATTTGTGTTCAGCCAGTCACCCCTAGCTAATGTTTCTCCTTTTTTTATCTCTGTTATGACAGACCTGACCTACACAAGATGTATCATTTGTAGAAACAGTTCTTTAGGGCATGAGAAGGTCCATGAGAACCTCCTTCAAGATGTGTTCACTGGTGGTGGTGCTGATGGCAGAGGCTCTCGGTCACTGCTTTCACTGACAGCCACGTTATATTGCTACTTCAGYAGTCATGGCAACAGAAAACAGTGTTCAGAGCAGAGAATGGTCTTGATAATAACCCTTTTAATTTTTTTCTTTCAGTTATGCTCTTAAAAGAAGACAGTRCCACACAGATCACCAGTTCCTAACAAGTTTGCTGTACCAATAGAAAAGAGGAGATTTGGAGCAGAGAACAATCACGTCATGAACACTGTTGGCCATTTCGGTGCAGCCTGGGAAGCTGACCCCACGCTTCCACGCATTTATGCTGTGTTTTGCMGATGTTGGAGAAGCAGGAAGAGTGTTGGGCTGAGGGGAAGACAGCCAGGAGGTGAGAGGGAGGAAGAAAGAAGTGCCTGGGTTGGAAAGAGCAAGAAGAAAGAGAACATGATAGCAATGAAAAAGGCTGGAAATGAGCTGGTTTTATACTGGGGTGGGAAAGGAGATGTTCACCTGTGACCAGTCATCTCTGATAGTACCTTTTTATGGTAAAGACTAATTATGAGAATAGCTCATAAGGAAATAACACATCTCCACCTGTATACAGAGAYAGAGGCAGAGGTCACCTTTAAGTGTATGGGATCCTTGTTCTGCTCTGTGGCTTTGTGAAAGAACATTCTGTCAGTTCAGGGTTAAATAAGAATGCCTGTTCCATGTCAGCATGGGTCTTTATCTTGCTAYTAGTTGTGTGTATATGCAGACGGGTGATGGATCTTACACAACTCTCCGGGAGGAGGCTGAGATGGTTTACCACTTTGGAATCTGCAATCCCCAAATAATGCAAAAAGGTGTGTAGACCTTAACAGACGTAACACTTTACACTTTAATTATGTCTAAAGTCCTGATTTCACAGTTGCAGTTCTCAGAATTAGACTCTCATAGCCAGCAGCTCCTCCCAAAATTCAGATCCAAAGCCCAAAGCTGTTGGATAAGCCAGTTTTACCTTCCCAAGGATGCAGGGCTGTGTTGTATTTCTGTGCTTCCCATGCAGAGGAGCAGCAGAAATACAACTGTGTTTGCCCATTACCTAACACATCCTATAGTGACACGTTCCTGTCTTCCCTGAGGTTGTGGAGCTCCCCTATAACAGATCCCCAGCTGGGCCAACTTGGATTTTATGAGTGCACCCAGTGATGAAAGAAAGCTGAATAAAAAAGCTGCAGCCAAAACCAGAACAGATATGAAGCCATAGCAACATGGATACCTTATAGATAATTGTAATTGGATGAGGTAGAGAGGAAAAAAGGGTCAACTACTTCTCAGAAACTGGTAAACCATTTTTAGCATCTAATAAAACAAAAGCAAACTCATTTACTCTTGCCTCTGACACACTTATATGTGAGCTCATATTCTCTATCTGGCCAATAAAAATATTAMCAGTGGGTGGAAAATTAATGAGTATTTCCCAATAAAGAGGACATAAATCAGTATTAAAAAATAGAATACACATATATGAAACCCATAAATGTAATAACAAAGGCCTTGAGATAGGTATATGTACATCAGAAGAAATCAAGCAAGAAGCTCTTAGAAAAAGGGCCATATAAGAAGGAGAAAGAAAAAAAAAATATCTGGCATAAGCTGAGAAAATTGCCTGGTTCAAAATAAATTAGAAAGAGAAATTCATAATTTTTAAAGGAAAAATGCATACTGAGGAAGGAAATAGGGTAAAAAGAGCATTAGTTAAATTTGAAATATATTTCTTTGGGTACAAGCTTAATGGAGATGATTTGTGAAAGACATTATTTTCATGCTAACAGGAAATAGAAAAATACGAAAAGCAAATACATAAATTAATGTTCAGGAGTAAAGATGGGAGTTACAGTTATGATTCCTTTTCCTTAATAGACTTTCAAAATCCCTCATTCCTCCAGCCCTTTGACTTGATTAATTTTGAAGTTTGAGGTTTGGGGTTTGGGGTTTTTTTTTAATATTCAATGCTGTCATAATTTAGTGCAAGAACATGACAGGGCTAGGAATGCCTACTCCTGGTAGCTCTAACTGTAGTACAGGGTAACATTAAAAATGAATATTATCACCCACTTGGAACTTAAATTCTCCATCTCCTGCTCATTTCATGTGCCTTGTAAGAGCCAAATTCCTTGGTTTTACTTTTGAGTTTGAACACGTGTTGCTCAAGGAAGCTTTTAGTTTGAGACCATCTCTGAAATCCCCTTTATAGGTTCAAAAGAATGAATATTCTTAGCCAAGCCCAACTAGAGTTTCCCTCCCTATCAGTGCAAAATATTATTCCTGCAGGATATGAATATGAAAACTTACTTCCTTTCAGTCAGGAAACCTCACCATTTTCTGTCTGAGCTGAACACYGAACCAGGAACCTCAAAGGAACCTAAACTCTGTGACTGCAACATCCTGATTTAATGATTCAACACAGTCTTCATTTCAATGACAACTTTAAAAGGTAGGTGCTATAGGTTATTTTTCAGGTATGATGGAAGAACGTGCACTCCTTTATTCACCTCTCTGACACTTTCCCCTTTCTTCACTTTAAAGTAGGAACCACTGCTGCCAGAAAATTCATACAACAAGTGGAAAAGCACCTTTCCACCAGATATGTGGCAAAGATATGTAAGGGATGTCAAACTAACATTTTCTATATGTTCTGCTCCCTGACCTTTTAGATGTTTATGAAAATGAGAATGGGAAAAAAAAAAGTAATTTCTCTTGAGGTTTTTTCTCTTCACTTCCTTTGGAGCTGTGTTTTTTGAAAGTGCATTCACATTTGCTCACAAGCCATTTTTATCTTTAAAATTGATTCAGATGAAAAATCTTTGGATTGTGTTATTGCATATTAAACAAAAAAAAAGTAAGAGAAGCAGAATTTTTGCTTGCTCTGCATTTATTTTATGTCTTTTGATCTAGTCTCTGTCCTGGTGTTGATACTACTCTGAAACCTGTGGTAAAATGCTAGGGTGAGAAAGAAGCTTAGCTCTTTGAAATGATTGTGGTCAAATTTGTGTTACACCCTCTGTGATCTGATAAMATCAAATTGAACATGTAAACCTTTGCAGAGACATACACATTCAGGTAATCCATTTATTTGCAGACTTGAACAAATATTGACAGAAGCAACTTCTGTGGGTAATGACCCACCACAGTGATGACAGATCACAGCCCTAACTAGAGCCTGTGCATGAAATCACTGGATGAACAGAGCTTGGCTTCATTTCTCCAGAAGTATAATGTGTTTTCCTCTTTTGCATTAAAATTGATCAAGACAAAGGAATGACACAGATCTTCCTGGGTCAGCTGTCAGAAGCTACTTCTGAATGCTGTTTTTTAGTGGTGTTTTCTACAGAATGGTGTAAATTCAGGTGAAGCTATGCTACATGTTCCAGTCACATTCTAGGTGAGCTGAATGATGCTCTGGGGGTGCCTCTCTCCACTGCCAGTGGAGGGGGACGATGAAACTCAGTGTTGGAKTTGAGACACCCAGTTAAGTGCATTTCACACTGAGTTTTTCACTGGCTKGGATTCCATGTAGGCTGGGATGCTACAGCCTAAGTGTGAGAGATCTTATTAGATCAGTGTAAAGCATCATACATGTGAATACCCATCTGAAAACTGCTTTTTGGAGAATATCTCATCCAGTTTTAYAGATGCTAGATGTGATGTGATGTGATGCTTACAGTAGACATATTGTGGAATTACTAAAAATGTAGCAGTAATATTTTTATAATAGCAATAGTCTGAAGATATTTGTAATGTAAATCTTTTGGGTATGGGTAAAGACCTTAAAAACAGACATAAGTATAAAAGTTCTTAGGTTTCTCTCTTCAGAGAGAAATAGCTCTCTCTTCAGTTGGTAGCAGTTTGGATACTTGCAGGTTCCTAAATTGCTTATAATATCATCTTGCTTTCCATCTGACTTTTCATTCTAGAGTTCTATCCCCAAAAAAAGTGTTGAGTCTGAGATGGCCCGTATCATCATGGTTCAACAGAGGAAAAGAAAGGGAAACTATTTTGTTATTTTTAGAAGAGAAACTGCCCTCCTATATGTTCACCAAGTACTCCTCCCTCCGTACATCTTGCGTGCCTGGCTGATGAGGAACCACAGGTTTTAATATATCTGACTCTCCAAAGAGTGTCTTTTGTAGATGTGATGCCAACGTGCAGCTGTGCACACCTCAAAGCCTTCTTGGTATATTTTGATCCATACAAGGGTTGCTGCTGGAAGAACTGGCCAGGRACATTATGCCAGGATAAATTTGCTAAAAATATCTTTCTAGTCACCAGTCAGCTCCAGAAAAAAACATCCCTGCACCTCTATCCCTTCTCCCTGGTGAAAAGAAGAAGCCCTCTGCCCACTTGCTTTTAGGCTCACTTTTGGTTTTCAAAGGATTTTAGTGTCTTAACCAGCAAACAAAGACATTGCAGGTTGATTTTCTCCCCTATATATTTTCCCTTCTCTTTTAATCCAGATTTTGGGTGAACATTTCCTCCAGGCACATTATACCTTTTTCTTTTTCTTTTTCTTTTTCTTTTTCTTTTTCTTTTTCTTTTTCTTTTTCTTTTTCTTTTTCTTTTTCTTTTTCTTTTTCTTTTTCTTTT